>NC_092394.1:3519696-3737196 GCF_030028105.1 Mobula birostris
CGTTAGAGAGTGCCCTGACGTTAGAGAGTGCCCTGACGTTAGAGAGTGCCCTGACGTTAGAGGGTGCCCTGACGTAGAGGGTGCCCTGACGTAGAGAGCGCCCTGACCTAGAGAGTGCCCTGACGTTACAGAGTGTCCTGACGTTAGAGTGTCCTGACGTTAGAGTGTCCTGACCTAGAGAGTGCCCTGACGTTAGAGTGCCCTGACGTTAGAGTGCCCTGACGTTAGAGTGTCCTGACGTTAGAGTGTCCTGACCTAGAGAGTGCCCTGACGTTACAGAGTGTCCTGACGTTAGAGTGTCCTGACGTTAGAGTGTCCTGACGTTAGAGTGTCCTGACGTAGAGAGTGCCCTGACGTAGAGAGTGTCCTGACGTTAGAGTGTCCTGACGTTACAGAGCGTCCTGACCTAGAGAGTGCCCTGACGTTAGAGTGTCCTGACCTAGAGAGTGCCCTGACGTTAGAGAGTGCCCTGACGTTAGAGAGTGCCCTGACGTTAGAGAGTGTCCTGACGTTAGAGAGTGCCCTGACGTTAGAGAGTGCCCTGACGTTAGAGAGTGCCCTGACGTTAGAGAGTGTCCTGACGTTAGAGAGTGCCCTGACGTAGAGAGTGTCCTGACCTAGAGAGTGCCCTGACGTTAGAGAGTGCCCTGACGTTAGAGAGTGCCCTGACGTAGAGAGCGCCCTGACGTTAGAGAGTGCCCTGACGTTAGAGAGTGCCCTGACGTTAGAGAGTGTCCTGACGTTAGAGAGTGCCCTGACGTTACAGAGTGTCCTGACCTAGGGAGTGCCCTGACGTTAGAGAGTGTCCTGACGTTAGAGTGTCCTGACGTTAGAGAGCGTCCTGACGTTAGAGAGCGTCCTGACGTTAGAGAGCGTCCTGACGTTAGAGAGTGTCCTGACGTTAGAGAGCCCTGACGTTAGAGTGCCCTGACGTTAGAGTGTCCTGACGTTAGAGTGTCCTGACGTTAGAGTGTCCTGACGTTAGAGTGTCCTGACGTTAGAGTGTCCTGACGTTAGAGTGCCCTGACGTAGAGAGTGCCCTGACGTAGAGAGTGCCCTGACGTAGAGAGTGCCCTGACGTTAGAGAGTGCCCTGACGTTACAGCGTCCTGACGTTACAGCGTCCTGACGTAGAGAGCGCCCTGACGTAGAGAGCGCCCTGACGTAGAGAGCGCCCTGACGTTAGAGAGTGCCCTGACGTTAGAGAGTGCCCTGACGTTAGAGAGTGTCCTGACGTTAGAGAGTGCCCTGACGTTACAGAGTGTCCTGACCTAGGGAGTGCCCTGACGTTAGAGAGTGTCCTGACGTTAGAGTGTCCTGACGTTAGAGTGTCCTGACGTTAGAGCGTCCTGACGTTAGAGAGCGTCCTGACGTTAGAGAGTGTCCTGACGTTAGAGAGTGTCCTGACGTTAGAGAGCCCTGACGTTAGAGTGCCCTGACGTTAGAGTGCCCTGACGTTAGAGTGCCCTGACGTTAGAGTGCCCTGACGTTATAGAGTGTCCTGACTTTAGAGTGTCCTGACTTTAGAGTGTCCTGACGTTAGAGTGTCCTGACGTTAGAGTGTCCTGACGTTAGAGTGTCCTGACGTTAGAGTGCCCTGACGTTACAGAGTGCCCTGACGTTACAGAGTGCCCTGACGTTACAGAGTGTCCTGACGTTAGAGAGCGTCCTGACGTAGGGAGTGCCATGACGTTACAGAGTGCCCTGACGTTACAGAGTGTCCTGACGTAGAGAGCGCCCTGACGTAGAGAGCGCCCTGACCAAGAGAGCGCCCTGACGTTACAGAGTGTCCTGACGTTAGAGATTGTCCTGACGTTAGAGATTGTCCTGACGTTAGAGATTGTCCTGACGGTAGAGAGTGCCCTGACGTTAGAGAGTGTTCTGACGTAGAGTGCCCTGACGTTAGAGAGTGCCCTGACGTTAGAGTGTCCTGACGTTAGAGAGTGTCCTGACGTTAGAGTGCCCTGACGTTACAGAGTGCCCTGACGTTACAGAGTGCCCTGACGTAGAGAGTGCCCTGACGTTAGAGAGTGCCCTGACGTTAGAGAGTGCCCTGACGTTAGAGAGTGTCCTGACGTTAGAGAGTGTCCTGACGTTAGAGTGCCCTGACCTAGAGAGTGCCCTGACCTAGAGAGTGTCCTGACGTTACAGAGTGTCCTGACGTAGAGCGCGTCCTGACGTAGAGAGCGCCCTGACGTGGAGAGCGCCCTGACGTTAGAGATTATCCTGACGTTAGAGATTGTCCTGACGTTAGAGTGCCCTGACGTTAGAGAGTGCCCTGACGTTAGAGAGTGTCCTGACCTAGAGAGTGCCGTGACCTAGAGAGTGCCCTGACCTAGAGAGTGCCCTGACCTAGAGAGTGCCCTGACCTAGAGAGGGTCCTGACGTTACAGAGCGTCCTGACGTAGAGAGCGTCCTGACGTAGAGAGCGCCCTGACGTTACAGAGTGTCCTGACGTTAGAGATTGTCCTGACGTTAGAGATTGTCCTGACGTTAGAGAGTGTCCTGACGTTAGAGAGTGCCCTGACGTTAGAGAGTGTCCTGACGTTAGAGCGTCCTGACGTTAGAGAGCGCCCTGACGTAGAGAGCGCCGTGACGTTAGAGAGTGTCCTGACGTTACAGAGTGCCCTGATGTTAGAGAGCGTCCTGACGTAGAGAGTGCCCTGACGTTAGAGAGTGCCCTGACGTTAGAGAGTGTCCTGACGTTAGCGTGCCCTGACCTAGAGAGTGCCCTGACCTAGAGAGTGCCCTGACCTAGAGAGTGTCCTGACGTTACAGAGTGTCCTGACGTAGAGCGCGACCTGACGTAGAGAGCGCCCTGACGTAGAGAGCGCCCTGACGTTAGAGATTATCCTGACGTTAGAGAGCGCCCTGACGTGGAGAGCGCCCTGACGTTAGAGATTATCCTGACGTTAGAGATTGTCCTGACGTTAGAGTGCCCTGACGTTAGAGAGCGCCCTGACGTGGAGAGCGCCCTGACGTTAGAGATTATCCTGACGTTAGAGATTATCCTGACGTTAGAGTGCCCTGACGTTAGAGAGTGCCCTGACGTTAGAGAGTGCCCTGACCTAGAGAGTGCCCTGACCTAGAGAGTGCCCTGACCTAGAGAGTGTCCTGACGTTACAGAGCGTCCTGACGTAGAGAGCGTCCTGACGTAGAGAGCGCCCTGACGTTACAGAGTGTCCTGACGTTAGAGATTGTCCTGACGTTAGAGATTGTCCTGACGTTAGAGAGTGTCCTGACGTTAGAGAGTGCCCTGACGTTAGAGAGTGTCCTGACGTTAGAGTGTCCTGACGTTAGAGAGCGCCCTGACGTAGAGAGCGCCGTGACGTTAGAGAGTGTCCTGACGTTACAGAGTGCCCTGATGTTAGAGAGCGTCCTGACGTAGAGAGTGCCCTGACGTTAGAGAGTGCCCTGACGTTAGAGAGTGCCCTGACGTTAGAGAGTGTCCTGACGTTAGCGTGCCCTGACCTAGAGAGTGCCCTGACCTAGAGAGTGCCCTGACCTAGAGAGTGTCCTGACGTTACAGAGTGTCCTGACGTTACAGAGTGTCCTGACGTAGAGCGCGACCTGACGTAGAGAGCGCCCTGACGTAGAGAGCGCCCTGACGTTAGAGATTATCCTGACGTTAGAGATTGTCCTGACGTTAGAGTGCCCTGACATTAGAGAGTGCCCTGACGTTAGAGAGTGCCCTGACGTTAGAGAGTGCCCTGACGTTAGAGAGTGCCCTGACGTTAGAGAGTGTCCTGACCTAGAGAGTGTCCTGACCTAGAGAGTGCCCTGACCTAGAGAGCGTCCTGACGTAGAGAGCGTCCTGACGTAGAGAGCGCCCTGACGTAGAGAGCGCCCTGACGTTACAGAGTGTCCTGACGTTACAGAGTGTCCTGACGTTACAGAGTGTCCTGACGTTAGAGTGTCCTGACGTTAGAGTGTCCTGACGTTAGAGTGCCCTGACGTTACAGAGTGTCCTGACGTTAGAGAGCGTCCTGATGTAGAGAGTGCCTTGACGTTAGAGAGTGCCCTGACGTTAGAGAGTGTCCTGACGTAGAGTGCCCTGACGTTAGAGAGTGCCCTGACGTTAGAGAGTGCCCTGACGTTAGAGTGTCCTGACGTTAGAGAGTGTCCTGACGTTAGAGTGCCCTGACGTTACAGAGTGCCCTGACGTTACAGAGTGCCCTGACGTTACAGAGTGTCCTGACGTAGAGAGCGCCCTGACGTTACAGAGTGTCCTGACTTTAGAGTGTCCTGACGTTAGAGTGTCCTGACGTTAGAGTGCCCTGACGTTACAGAGTGTCCTGACGTTAGAGAGCGTCCTGACCTAGAGAGTGCCCTGATGTTACAGAGTGTCCTGACGTTAGAGTGTCCTGACCTAGAGAGTGCCCTGATGTTACAGAGTGTCCTGACGTTAGAGTGTCCTGACGTTAGAGTGTCCTGACGTTAGAGTGTCCTGACGTTAGAGTGTCCTGACCTAGAGAGTGCCCTGACGTTACAGTGTCCTGACGTTACAGTGTCCTGACGTTAGAGAGTGTCCTGACGTTAGAGAGTGTCCTGACGTTAGAGTGCCCTGACGTTAGAGTGCCCTGACGTTAGAGAGTGCCCTGACCTAGAGAGTGCCCTGACCTAGAGAGTGCCCTGACATAGAGAGTGCCCTGACATAGAGAGTGCCCTGACCTAGAGAGCGCCCTGACGTTACAGAGTGTCCTGACGTTAGAGAGTGCCCTGACGTTAGAGAGTGCCCTGACGTTAGAGAGTGCCCTGACGTTAGAGGGTGCCCTGACGTAGAGGGTGCCCTGACGTAGAGAGCGCCCTGACCTAGAGAGTGCCCTGACGTTACAGAGTGTCCTGACGTTAGAGTGTCCTGACGTTAGAGTGTCCTGACCTAGAGAGTGCCCTGACGTTAGAGTGCCCTGACGTTAGAGTGTCCTGACGTTAGAGTGTCCTGACCTAGAGAGTGCCCTGACGTTACAGAGTGTCCTGACGTTAGAGTGTCCTGACGTTAGAGTGTCCTGACGTAGAGAGTGCCCTGACGTAGAGAGTGTCCTGACGTTAGAGTGTCCTGACGTTACAGAGCGTCCTGACCTAGAGAGTGCCCTGACGTTAGAGTGTCCTGACCTAGAGAGTGCCCTGACGTTAGAGAGTGCCCTGACGTTAGAGAGTGCCCTGACGTTAGAGAGTGTCCTGACGTTAGAGAGTGCCCTGACGTAGAGAGTGTCCTGACCTAGAGAGTGCCCTGACGTTAGAGAGTGTCCTGACGTTAGAGAGTGCCCTGACGTAGAGAGCGCCCTGACGTTAGAGAGCGCCCTGACGTTAGAGAGTGCCCTGACGTTAGAGAGTGCCCTGACGTTAGAGAGTGTCCTGACGTTAGAGAGTGCCCTGACGTTACAGAGTGTCCTGACCTAGAGAGTGCCCTGACGTTAGAGAGTGTCCTGACGTTAGAGTGTCCTGACGTTAGAGAGCGTCCTGACGTTAGAGAGCGTCCTGACGTTAGAGAGCGTCCTGACGTTAGAGAGCCCTGACGTTAGAGTGCCCTGACGTTAGAGTGCCCTGACGTTAGAGTGCCCTGACGTTAGAGTGCCCTGACGTTAGAGTGCCCTGACGTTAGAGTGCCCTGACGTTAGAGTGCCCTGACGTTAGAGTGTCCTGACGTTAGAGTGCCCTGACGTAGAGAGTGCCCTGACGTAGAGAGTGCCCTGACGTAGAGAGTGCCCTGACGTTAGAGAGTGCCCTGACGTTAGAGTGCCCTGACGTTAGAGTGTCCTGACGTAGAGAGTGCCCTGACGTAGAGAGTGTCCTGACGTTAGAGTGTCCTGACGTTACAGAGCGTCCTGACCTAGAGAGTGCCCTGACGTTAGAGTGTCCTGACCTAGAGAGTGCCCTGACGTTAGAGAGTGCCCTGACGTTAGAGAGTGCCCTGACGTTAGAGAGTGTCCTGACGTTAGAGAGTGCCCTGACGTAGAGAGCGCCCTGACGTTAGAGAGCGCCCTGACGTTAGAGAGTGCCCTGACGTTAGAGAGTGCCCTGACGTTAGAGAGTGTCCTGACGTTAGAGAGTGCCCTGACGTTACAGAGTGTCCTGACCTAGGGAGTGCCCTGACGTTAGAGAGTGTCCTGACGTTAGAGTGTCCTGACGTTAGAGAGCGTCCTGACGTTAGAGAGCGTCCTGACGTTAGAGAGCGTCCTGACGTTAGAGAGTGTCCTGACGTTAGAGAATGTCCTGACGTTAGAGAGCCCTGACGTTAGAGTGCCCTGACGTTAGAGTGCCCTGACGTTAGAGTGCCCTGACGTTAGAGTGCCCTGACGTTAGAGTGTCCTGACGTTAGAGTGCCCTGACGTAGAGAGTGCCCTGACGTAGAGAGTGCCCTGACGTAGAGAGTGCCCTGACGTTAGAGAGTGCCCTGACGTTAGAGTGCCCTGACGTTAGAGTGTCCTGACGTAGAGAGTGCCCTGACGTAGAGAGTGTCCTGACGTTAGAGTGTCCTGACGTTACAGAGCGTCCTGACCTAGAGAGTGCCCTGACGTTAGAGTGTCCTGACCTAGAGAGTGCCCTGACGTTAGAGAGTGCCCTGACGTTAGAGAGTGCCCTGACGTTAGAGAGTGTCCTGACGTTAGAGAGTGCCCTGACGTAGAGAGTGTCCTGACCTAGAGAGTGCCCTGACGTTAGAGAGTGCCCTGACGTTAGAGAGTGCCCTGACGTAGAGAGCGCCCTGACGTTAGAGAGTGCCCTGACGTTAGAGAGTGCCCTGACGTTAGAGAGTGTCCTGACGTTAGAGAGTGCCCTGACGTTACAGAGTGTCCTGACCTAGGGAGTGCCCTGACGTTAGAGAGTGTCCTGACGTTTTTTTTTTTTTTTTTTCAAAATTCTTTATTACAAATGTCGGTGCTATACAATATTTACAAACCCAGTGAATAACACATTTACTACACTACAAACAGACAATACATGTTAAACCAATATATTGCCATCCTCGTCAATGATTAGAGTGTCCTGACGTTAGAGAGCGTCCTGACGTTAGAGAGCGTCCTGACGTTAGAGAGCGTCCTGACGTTAGAGAGTGTCCTGACGTTAGAGAGCCCTGACGTTAGAGTGCCCTGACGTTAGAGTGCCCTGACGTTAGAGTGCCCTGACGTTAGAGTGTCCTGACGTTAGAGTGTCCTGACGTTAGAGTGTCCTGACGTTAGAGTGCCCTGACGTAGAGAGTGCCCTGACGTAGAGAGTGCCCTGACGTAGAGAGTGCCCTGACGTTAGAGAGTGCCCTGACGTTACAGCGTCCTGACGTTACAGCGTCCTGACGTAGAGAGCGCCCTGACGTAGAGAGCGCCCTGACGTTAGAGAGTGCCCTGACGTTAGAGAGTGCCCTGACGTTAGAGAGTGCCCTGACGTTAGAGAGTGTCCTGACGTTAGAGAGTGCCCTGACGTTACAGAGTGTCCTGACCTAGGGAGTGCCCTGACGTTAGAGAGTGTCCTGACGTTAGAGTGTCCTGACGTTAGAGTGTCCTGACGTTAGAGTGTCCTGACGTTAGAGAGCGTCCTGACGTTAGAGAGCGTCCTGACGTTAGAGAGTGTCCTGACGTTAGAGAGTGTCCTGACGTTAGAGAGCCCTGACGTTAGAGTGCCCTGACGTTAGAGTGCCCTGACGTTAGAGTGCCCTGACGTTAGAGTGCCCTGACGTTATAGAGTGTCCTGACTTTAGAGTGTCCTGACTTTAGAGTGTCCTGACGTTAGAGTGTCCTGACGTTAGAGTGTCCTGACGTTAGAGTGCCCTGACGTTACAGAGTGCCCTGACGTTACAGAGTGCCCTGACGTTACAGAGTGCCCTGACGTTACAGAGTGTCCTGACGTTAGAGAGCGTCCTGACGTAGGGAGTGCCATGACGTTACAGAGTGCCCTGACGTTACAGAGTGTCCTGACGTAGAGAGCGCCCTGACGTAGAGAGCGCCCTGACCAAGAGAGCGCCCTGACGTTACAGAGTGTCCTGACGTTAGAGATTGTCCTGACGTTAGAGATTGTCCTGACGTTAGAGATTGTCCTGACGTTAGAGATTGTCCTGACGGTAGAGAGTGCCCTGACGTTAGAGAGTGTTCTGACGTAGAGTGCCCTGACGTTAGAGAGTGCCCTGACGTTAGAGTGTCCTGACGTTAGAGAGTGTCCTGACGTTAGAGTGCCCTGACGTTACAGAGTGCCCTGACGTTACAGAGTGCCCTGACGTAGAGAGTGCCCTGACGTTAGAGAGTGCCCTGACGTTAGAGAGTGCCCTGACGTTAGAGAGTGTCCTGACGTTAGAGAGTGTCCTGACGTTAGAGTGCCCTGACCTAGAGAGTGCCCTGACCTAGAGAGTGTCCTGACGTTACAGAGTGTCCTGACGTAGAGCGCGTCCTGACGTAGAGAGCGCCCTGACGTGGAGAGCGCCCTGACGTTAGAGATTATCCTGACGTTAGAGATTGTCCTGACGTTAGAGTGCCCTGACGTTAGAGAGTGCCCTGACGTTAGAGAGTGTCCTGACCTAGAGAGTGCCGTGACCTAGAGAGTGCCCTGACCTAGAGAGTGCCCTGACCTAGAGAGTGCCCTGACCTAGAGAGTGCCCTGACCTAGAGAGTGTCCTGACGTTACAGAGCGTCCTGACGTAGAGAGCGTCCTGACGTAGAGAGCGCCCTGACGTTACAGAGTGTCCTGACGTTAGAGATTGTCCTGACGTTAGAGATTGTCCTGACGTTAGAGAGTGTCCTGACGTTAGAGAGTGCCCTGACGTTAGAGAGTGTCCTGACGTTAGAGTGTCCTGACGTTAGAGAGCGCCCTGACGTAGAGAGCGCCGTGACGTTAGAGAGTGTCCTGACGTTACAGAGTGCCCTGATGTTAGAGAGCGTCCTGACGTAGAGAGTGCCCTGACGTTAGAGAGTGCCCTGACGTTAGAGAGTGCCCTGACGTTAGAGAGTGTCCTGACGTTAGCGTGCCCTGACCTAGAGAGTGCCCTGACCTAGAGAGTGCCCTGACCTAGAGAGTGTCCTGACGTTACAGAGTGTCCTGACGTAGAGCGCGACCTGACGTAGAGAGCGCCCTGACGTAGAGAGCGCCCTGACGTTAGAGATTATCCTGACGTTAGAGAGCGCCCTGACGTGGAGAGCGCCCTGACGTTAGAGATTATCCTGACGTTAGAGATTGTCCTGACGTTAGAGTGCCCTGACGTTAGAGAGCGCCCTGACGTGGAGAGCGCCCTGACGTTAGAGATTATCCTGACGTTAGAGATTGTCCTGACGTTAGAGTGCCCTGACGTTAGAGAGTGCCCTGACGTTAGAGAGTGCCCTGACCTAGAGAGTGCCCTGACCTAGAGAGTGCCCTGACCTAGAGAGTGTCCTGACGTTACAGAGCGTCCTGACGTAGAGAGCGTCCTGACGTAGAGAGCGCCCTGACGTTACAGAGTGTCCTGACGTTAGAGATTGTCCTGACGTTAGAGATTGTCCTGACGTTAGAGAGTGTCCTGACGTTAGAGAGTGCCCTGACGTTAGAGAGTGTCCTGACGTTAGAGTGTCCTGACGTTAGAGAGCGCCCTGACGTAGAGAGCGCCGTGACGTTAGAGAGTGTCCTGACGTTACAGAGTGCCCTGATGTTAGAGAGCGTCCTGACGTAGAGAGTGCCCTGACGTTAGAGAGTGCCCTGACGTTAGAGAGTGCCCTGACGTTAGAGAGTGTCCTGACGTTAGCGTGCCCTGACCTAGAGAGTGCCCTGACCTAGAGAGTGCCCTGACCTAGAGAGTGCCCTGACCTAGAGAGTGTCCTGACGTTACAGAGTGTCCTGACGTTACAGAGTGTCCTGACGTAGAGCGCGACCTGACGTAGAGAGCGCCCTGACGTAGAGAGCGCCCTGACGTTAGAGATTATCCTGACGTTAGAGATTGTCCTGACGTTAGAGTGCCCTGACATTAGAGAGTGCCCTGACGTTAGAGAGTGCCCTGACGTTAGAGAGTGCCCTGACGTTAGAGAGTGTCCTGACCTAGAGAGTGTCCTGACGTAGAGAGCGCCCTGACGTAGAGAGCGCCCTGACGTTACAGAGTGTCCTGACGTTACAGAGTGTCCTGACGTTACAGAGTGTCCTGACGTTACAGAGTGTCCTGACGTTAGAGATTGTCCTGACGTTAGAGTGCCCTGACGTTAGAGAGTGCCCTGACGTTAGAGTGCCCTGACGTTACAGAGTGTCCTGACTTTAGAGTGTCCTGACGTTAGAGTGTCCTGACGTTAGAGTGTCCTGACGTTAGAGTGCCCTGACGTTACAGAGTGTCCTGACGTTAGAGAGCGTCCTGATGTAGAGAGTGCCTTGACGTTAGAGAGTGCCCTGACGTTAGAGAGTGTCCTGACGTAGAGTGCCCTGACGTTAGAGAGTGCCCTGACGTTAGAGAGTGCCCTGACGTTAGAGTGTCCTGACGTTAGAGAGTGTCCTGACGTTAGAGTGCCCTGACGTTACAGAGTGCCCTGACGTTACAGAGTGCCCTGACGTTACAGAGTGTCCTGACGTAGAGAGCGCCCTGACGTTACAGAGTGTCCTGACTTTAGAGTGTCCTGACTTTAGAGTGTCCTGACGTTAGAGTGTCCTGACGTTAGAGTGCCCTGACGTTACAGAGTGTCCTGACGTTAGAGAGCGTCCTGACGTAGAGAGTGCCTTGACGTTACAGAGTGCCCTGACGTTAGAGAGTGCCCTGACGTTAGAGAGTGCCCTGACGTTAGAGAGTGCCCTGACGTTAGAGAGTGTCCTGACGTAGAGTGCCCTGACGTTAGAGAGTGCCCTGACGTTAGAGAGTGCCCTGACGTTAGAGTGTCCTGACGTTAGAGAGTGTCCTGACGTTAGAGTGCCCTGACGTTACAGAGTGCCCTGACGTTACAGAGTGCCCTGACGTAGAGAGCGCCCTGACGTAGAGAGCGCCCTGACGTAGAGAGCGCCCTGACGTAGAGAGCGCCCTGATGTAGAGAGCGCCCTGACGTAGAGAGTGCCCTGACGTTAGAGAGCGCCCTGACGTCAGAGAGCGTCCTGACGTCAGAGAGCGTCCTGACGTCAGAGGGTGCCCTGACGTCAGAGAGTGCCCTGACGTCAGAGAGTGCCCTGACGTAGAGAGTGCCCTGACGTAGAGAGTGCCCTGACGTAGAGAGTGTCCTGACGTCAGAGAGTGCCCTGACGTAGAGAGCGCCCTGACGTAGAGAGCGTCCTGACGTCAGAGAGCGCCCTGACGGTAGAGAGTGCCCTGATGGTAGAGAGTGCCCTGACATTAGAGAGCGCCCTGACGTAGAGAGTGTCCTGACATTAGCCAGGACTGGTTTGGTGCAGCATCCTCTTACTGTGTACGAAAACTACAGGGAACAGTCAGCTCAGCTGGAAAGGTCATTGGCTACAGCTGACGGTCACTGCAGGAATGGTATGTGTTCAGGACAAAGAAGCGGGCAGGAAAAATCATTGCAGGCACTACCCACCCTGCAAACTACCTTTTCCTACAGCTCCCTTCCAGAAAGTGCAATAGGGCTGTTAAAATCTTCACACCATATTGAAAAGTTTCTTCCCCTCTCAGCTAGTCTGATCAACCGTTCTAGTTAGCCCCCTCCCAATCCACCCCTCTATTCTACCCCGTCACTGTAAACACTTTCAATGCTGAGTATTTATCCTGCTGTTTCCATTGTAAATGCTGAGTATTTATTGAACTAATACTGAGTGGTATAACTTGAAGCTGATTGGAGGGGAACATAGGTGGGGCGGGGGGTGTCCGAACTAAGTTTTTTACACAGAGAGTGCTGAGTGTGTGGAACATCTTGCCAGAGGTGGTGGTAGAGGCAAATAAATTAGGGATATTTAAGAGACTCTTAGATAGGTCCATGGAGGATAGAAAGATCAAAGTATTTATTCTCAAAGTATGTAGACTCTATACCACCTTGAGATTCATCTTCTTGTCCAGAACAAAGACCCAATGGAACCCATTGAAAACCCAAAGAATGTCAAACACCCAGTGTGTGGAGAAACAAACAAATTGTGCAAACAAAAAACAAGTAAACATAACACACAGAACATGAACTGTAGGGTCCACAGTCCCAGAGCCAGTTCAGTACTGAGGAGAGTGAAACCAGTCCAGGAGCCCGATGGCTACAGGCCACAGCCACAACCAGTTCTGCTCTGAAGTGCAAGTCAAATTGGGTAAATAGTTTAAAAAAAGGAAAGGAAAGCACATGGAAGGTGAACTGCAAAGACTCCGGAAGTCCCTGAAATGATGGTGATGTTGGAGGGAATGGTTAGATGGATCTCAGAGTAAGTTAAGCAGTCGGTAAAAGATCACGGGCTGAAGGGCGTGTTCTCTGTTCGAGGTTGCTGTTATAGACTTTGGCGTGGCTGTCACAGTGTTGCACACAGTTAAAGTCCCCCTGTTACAGCTAGACATCATGACATTGGAAATCATGCAAACTCCTGGCAATTAGATACATTTTAATATACAAATTAAAATCGGACAATATAGATTGAGTAGACAGCCAGAGAGAGTGTTTCCCAGGTTGGAAATGGCTAATACCAGGGGGCATAATTTTATGGTGATTGGAGGAAAGTAATGGGGGGACGTCAGGTTTTTTACACAGAGTTGTGTGTGTGTGTGTGAAACGTTAGGGACATTTAGGAGACTCTGGGATAGGTACATGGAGATAGAAAAATCTTCTGTGAATTGTACCTGACTGCACATGGCACAAATTCCACATTGGACATCAGTTTTATCTGGGATAGTTATCTTCCGCAAATGTCAGGTTTAAACTCCGATTAACTTACATTTATCAGATATACAGGGGCAAGCAGGGCAAGGAAATCAAGACCTCCCCACCACCCCAAAACAAGCTAAAGTGGAACTCCTGCAACAACAGTCCCGCGAATAAAAGGCCCGAAACACTCAAATAATTTTACTGGAGGGGCAACGGATTAAAGGATCAACATGGAACAACAGGGCAGTGAAAGGGGCACTTTGCCAATCCATCTGCCTACACACAGTCTGTCTCTGTTCACGGCCGGTCCAAGTGGCTGTTAAACCCTGCAGGAAGTGCATGTGTTGATGGATGGCGAGGTGGAGATACGTCCCCACCGGAGAAGGTGTGTGATGATCCTTCCCTCCACTCACCCGCAGGTCACCCTGGGGCAGTGTACCCCCCGATCAGGGTCAGGTGAAGCCGGTGAGGGGGCGGTTGTGTGCACATCACGTCGTGGTTCTGTGGCCACTGACGCCAGGCAGACGAGGGTTGATAATGGCTGCGGCCCAGAAGAAGGCCAATATTCTATAGAAAAACTTGCCAAGACTATCATGGTCACGTAAGGAGCGTGACCACCTGCGTCACACGACACAGCACGTATTGAATGAATGATACATGCTTTGATATTACATTTACTTTGAGCCTCTCCTTACAGTTGCTGCTCTGCAATCCAGGCAGCATCCTGGTGAACCACTTTGGCAAAGCCGCCACACTCTTCCTGTCGTGTGGCAACCTGAACTGCACACAGTCCTCCAGATGCAGCCAAACCAAAAGTTTTATGCACTTACAACAGGACTTTATACTTAGTGCCTCTACCAATGAAAGCAGGAATGTCCTACGCCTTCTTTGTCACCCTGACTACTTGGCGCTGTGGAGCGCCACCTCAAAATCTTTCTGTTCATCTCCGAAGGGTTCTGTCATTTACTGTCTATTTTACTCTAATATTTGACCTTCCAAAGTTGTCTGGATTAAACTGCATCTGCCATTTCCTTGCCCATATTACCAACAGGTCTACATCCCATTGAGTCCTGAGAATTGTTTCCTCACTATCGGCAATTCGGCCAATTTCTGTGTAATCTGCAGACGTATCCATCAACCTGACTGAAACAGAGGTCCAGGCACTGATCCCTGTGGATCACCATCGCTTAAACCCTTTCCCCACACTCTCTGTCTTCTGTTGTTGTGCCAGCTTTGAATCCTTTCTACCAAGTCACCATGAATCCAATGTGTTTTAATCTCCTGGATCAGCCCACCGTAATGGAGGCTGTCACGAGATTTATCAGATTCAGATTCGTTTATTTATCACATCTGTATCAAAACATGAATGCTGCCGACTGGCACATTCTCGGCCACACGGCTGCAGGAGTACGTGCTGAAGGACGCGCTGAAACTTGGTGCAGACACCGCAAGGGCCCGGTGGGGGAGGACCGCGGTTTAGGGTTTTCTCCCGCGGGAGTGGGAGGGGCCGGGGGCGGGGAGTATACCCCTCAACAATGGTGTGGAAATGTGAAACAACAGAGTGCCACGTAGGTGGCTAAAAGTGTGGAAATGTAAAGCCTGTAATGGAAACATCTGTAAAGGATTGACAGTCATTGAATGGTTTATTGTACATAATTTTATTTTTGAATGAAGTATATTTTGAAATTTAAAAGATCTGTATTGAAGCATATAGTGAAATGCATTGTTTGCATTCACAACCAACACGCCCAAGATGTGCTGGGGGCAGCCCGCAAGGGTTGTCACACATTTGATGCCAACAGAACATACCCACAATGCTCAGCAGAACAACATAAACAACAACACAAACTCCACCCACAATGCTCATAACAATGTAAACAACAACAGCACAAACCCCTTTGCTCCCTCTCTCCACCCGCTCGCTCACACACACGGCAGGGTTCCCACCCCAGGACAGGCAGGCTCTGGGCCTTCGGCCTGCAGTGGTCTCAGACATGTTGACATCGAGTCTCTGGTTTCTGGGCTCACTGATTTCAGTATTCGACGTTTGAGTTTCAACCTTTGATATTACCCTTAACACTTGATGATCGTGGGAGTTGGAACTGTGGGCTCACACAGACCTCTGACCCTGGAATTCGCTGACCTGGGGGGACTTAGCAACCTGAAGGTTCAACAGTCCTTGTCAACTGGACCTGCTGACCTTGGTCACTGAACACAGGGCCGGGTGGTCTTTGTCCACAGCACCTGCTGACCCAACATACGCCCACGAGGATTGCCAGTGTTCAACTCCAACCTGGACTCCAGGCATGGGCTCCTGCACCGGATTGCTCATTTACTGCCCTAACCTCTAACCCCCCACATCCCTGTCCCTGAACCCTAATCTGACCTCTAACTCCCGTCACCCCTGACCTGTCCCCTAACTCCCCGTCACCCCTGACCTGTCCTCTAACCCCCCATTACCCCTGACCTGTCCTCTAACTCCCCGTCACCCCTGACCTGTCCTCTAACTCCCCGTCACCCCTGACCTGTCCCCTAACTCCCCATTACCCCTGACCTGTCCTCTAACTCCCCGTCACCCCTGACCTGTCCTCTAACTCCCCGTCACCCCTGACCTGTCCCCTAACTCCTGTCACCCCTGACCTGTCCTCTAACTCCCCGTCACCCCTGACCTGTCCCCTAACTCCCCATTACCCCTGACCTGTCCCCTAACTCCCCGTCACCCCTGACCTGTCCCCTAACTCCCCATTACCCCTGACCTGTCCCCTAACTCCTGTCACCCCTGACCTGTCCTCTAACTCCCCATTACCCCTGACCTGTCCCCTAACTCCCCATTACCCCTGACCTGTCCTCTAACTCCCCGTCACCCCTGACCTGTCCTCTAACTCCTGTCACCCCTGACCTGTCCTCTAACTCCCCGTCACCCCTGACCTGTCCCCTAACTCCCCATTACCCCTGACCTGTCCCCTAACTCCCTGTCACCCCTGACCTGTCCTCTAACTCCCGTCACCCCTGACCTGTCCTCTAGCTCCCCGTCACCCCTGACCTGCCCCCTAACTCCTCGTGCTGTCCCTGCAAACCTAAAGAGGAACGAGGCTGGCCCTGAGCCACGAGCTGGACACACACTGAAACACGGTACCATCACGGATGCAGTTGGATACCAATCTTTACAGAGCAAAACTTCCCAAGTGTTGATGAAACTCAACCGGTCAGGCAGCATGTGTGCAGGGGAATAAACAGTCGGCATTTCCGGTTGGGACCTTTCATCAGGACTGCATCAACAGTCCCAGCCTGAAACCCTAGACTGTTTATTCCTCTCCACAGATGCTGCCCGACTTGCTGAGTTCCTCCAGTATTTTGTGTGCATTGCTTTAGATTTCCAGCATCTGCAGACTCTCTCAGGTTGGTGAGATGTGTCATTTGCATCAACGACCAAGGCAGTCCGAGGAAGCTTGCTCACAGCTTACTAACCCGAACTGGACCATTTTGGGAAGTGCGAGGAAACTGGAGCTCCGGGAGGAATCCCATGCGGTCACAGGGAAAACTCCTTTTCGGCAGCGACAGGTATTGAACCAGTGTCGCTGGTGCTCCTTCCCCTCCGCCATCAGATTTCTGAATGGACAATCAACCCACGAACAGGACCTCAGTATTTTTACCTCTATTTTTGCTCCACTTAATTGATTTTTTAAAAAAATAAATGCTTAATTCATAATTTTATTATTATTACAATTTGCAATGTACTGTTGCTGCAAAAAAACGACTTTCACAGTTGTTTGTTTGTTATATGCCGTGGTTGATCATGGTCTTTCCATGACCATGATTGTTCTTGGCAAAGTTTTCTATCGAGGTAGTTTGCCACTGCCTTCTGGGCAGCATCTTTACAAGATGGTTGACCCCAGCCATTATCGATACTCTGCAGAGATTGTCTGCCTGGCGTCAGTGGTCACATAACCAGGACTCGTGATATACACCAACTGCTCATATGACCATCCACCACCTGCTCCCGTGGCTTCCCGTGACCCTGATTGGGGGGTGGGCTGCTACGCAGGTGCTACACCTTGCCCAAGGGTGACCGGCAGGGAAAGCAGTGCCTTACACCTCCTTTGGTAGAGACATATCTCCACCCCGTCAACCAATTCATGACATACGCCAGTGACATTAAACCAGATTCCGATTCTGTGATAGCTTTACGCAAAGCCCCGCACCACCACCCCCCCCCCCAAATTATTACCTTTTCTTAATGGTCCATGAGCAGGTTTCCTCCCACATTCCAAAGGTGTTAGTCGGGCACATGGGTGTAATGGGGCAGAGTGGCCTTTTACCCTGCCGTGTCTCTGAATTCAAGTGGTGGTGAGCTGGGAGTACTGCCACCTACTGGTGAAATGGCTTCAGCACACGTTCTGGAGTTCAGAATCAGCATCAGCTTCATGTCATGAAACTTGTTGTCTTTGCAGCAGCAGCACAATGCAATACATAATAACAGGGAAAAAATTAATTACAGTAAATATACATAATAGTTAAATTCGATAAGTAGTGCAAAAATGGAAATAAAAATTAGCGAGGTAGTGTTCATGGGTTCAATGTCCATTCAGAAATCTGACGGCAGAGGGGAAGAAGCTGTTCCTGAATCGTTGAGTGTGTGTCTTCAGGCCCCTGTACCTCCTCCCTGATGGTAACAATGAGAAGAGGAATGGCCTGAATGATAGGGGTCCTTAATAACGGATGTCGCCTTTCTGAGGCACTGCTCTTTGAAGATGTCTTGGATGTTCAGGAGGCCAGTGCTCAGGATGGAGCTGAGTAAGTTTACAACTTTCTGCAGCCTTTTCCAACCCTGTGCAGTAGCCACTGCCCCCCCCCCATACCAGACGGTGATGCAGCCAGTTAGGATGCTCTCCACGGTACACCTGTCGAAAATAGGCCTGCTAAGGACGAAAGATCAGCTCAGGATGGTGTGCACTCTGAGGGGAACCTGCGGGTGGGGGTGCTTCTCTGCATCTACTTCATTTGCCCTGCTTGGGGTACTCTTGTACTCTTCCACTCTCCCCCCCCCCCACCACAATCTGTGGCTATGGCAGAACTCTTCCTGGGCTCATCATTCAGGAGTGGGAGGGGGAAGCTGGTGGTCTGGGAACTAAAGCTCCTGTACCTCCTGCCCAATGGCAGTACTGAGAAGAGAGCAGGTCTGGATGGTGGGTTTTGTCAGTAGGACCTCCAGTGCTGACTGTGTGGAGTTTGCCTGTTCCCCCGTCACTGCGTGCTTTCCTCTGGTATAAGACAGACATGGAATGGAGGGCTGTGGGGAACTGGCTCCAGAGAGGAGTTGAGGTGAGCGTATGTCACCCATGCAGGTTAATTGGCCATTGTGAATGTGTGTGGATGAGTGTAAGAATTTTGGGGGGAGCTGATGGGAAGGTGTGAGTGTAAACGTGAAATTCATATTGGATTGGTTATGTGGATGTTGATAGTTGGCACGGACGACAGGCCAAGAGATTTCTTTCTATGCTGTATCTCCCCATGGCTGTGGCCTGTGACTAGCTTCTCTCTCTGCTGATGCTGACTGACCTGCCGGGATTTCCAACATATTCTGTTTTTATTTACCTTCCCTGCATCAGATGGATTTTGATTTCCATTCAGAGCCATGCTTCAATATCTGAGCCGAAAGCAGACCCTCAAACGTAGGAGCAGAATGAGGCCATTTGGCCTATTGAGTCTGTTCCACCATTCAATCATGGCCAATCTATTTCCCTCTCACACCCATTCTCCTTCCTTCTCCCGGAGACCTTTGACACTCTGACTAATCTAGAACATATCAACCTCCACTTTGAATGTACCCAATGATTTGCCCCCACAGCCATCCGTGGCAATGAATTCCACAAATTCACCACCCTCACCTCTGTTCTAAAGTGATGTGCTTCTATTCTGAGACTGTGTCCTCTGTTCCTAGACTCCCCCACTGTAGGAAACATCCTCTCCACATCCACTCTATCTGTGTCCTCTGTTCCTAGACTCCCCCACTGTAGGAAACATCCTCTCCATATCCACTCTATCTGTGTCCTCTGGTCCTAGACTCC
The DNA here is from genome assembly GCF_030028105.1 of Mobula birostris. NCBI lineage: Eukaryota > Metazoa > Chordata > Chondrichthyes > Myliobatiformes > Myliobatidae > Mobula > Mobula birostris. Next base: position 3,538,471 of record NC_092394.1, read on the forward strand.
CCCCCTATAGGAAACATCCTCTCCACATCCACTCTATCTGTGTCCTCTGGTCCTAGACTCCCCCACTACAGGGAACATCCTCTCCACAACCACATCCACCTATCTTTTAATATTCGGTAGTTTTCAATGAGCCCCCCCCCCCCAACCATTCTTCTGAATTTTAGCGAGGACAGACCCAAAGTTATCAAATGCTCCTCATACATTAACCCTTCGATTCCCAGGATAACTTTTGTGCACCTCCTCTGGATCCTCTCCAAACCCAGCACATCTTTTCTGAGATAGGGGGATCAAAATGCTCCAGACGAGGTCTGACCAATGCCTTATGAGGTGTCCACAGAATTAAGTTTCAGCAGGATCACTGGCTGGTGTTTCAGTTTGCATTAAATCTTTGTCAACATGCAGGAAGTAGTGGGGGCCGGCTCATGTGCAGTCAAATCCACAGCCTAGCTAATGGTGTTTCCCCCAAACAACTTACCGGGCTTATTTCAGTTCCCTCACCTCGGTAAACATCACAGGGAACGTAGCGATCAAAATTAACTTTGGCCATCAAAGGACAGAGCAGAGGGCGAAGGGTAACAAAGTTCAATAATAAGATACTTGGCTTCAAGAACCAATTCCAAAAGCTGAGTGCCCTGTAGCTGAAGATATGGTCACTGGGCGGAGTGATGAGAATCGGGTTTATCATCACTGATGTGTGCTGTGAAAAGTGTTGTTTTTGTGGCAGTGGTACAGTGCACAACATCAACATTATTACAGATTATAATAAGAATATATAATAATAAATAGATAGATTATTAGGGCAAAAAGTGAGCAAAACAGTGAGTTAGTGTGCGTGGGTTCATTATCCATTCAGAACTCTGATGGCAGAGCAACCCCAAAGCATTGAGGTTGGGTCATCACTCTCCTGTACTGCCTCCCTGGTGATAACAATGAGAAATAGGCGTGCCCCTGGTGATAACAGTGAGAAACAGGCATGTCCCTGGTGATAACAATGAGAATGGGGCGTGTCCCTGGTGGTAACAATGAGAACGGGCTGTGTCCCTGGTGATAACAGTGAGAAGGGGGCGTGACCCTGGTGATAACAGTGAGAGGGGGCGTGTCCCTGGTGATAACAGTGAGAACGGGGCGTGTCCCTGGTGATAACAGTGAGAAGTGGGCGTGTCCCTGGTGATAACAGTGAGAACAGGGCGTGTCCCTGGTGATAACAGTGAGAAGTGGGTGTGTCCCTGGTGATAACAGTGAGAAGGGGGCATGTCCCTGGTGATAACAGTGAGAAGTGGGTGCGTCCCTGGTGATAACAGTGAGAAGGGGGCGTATCCCTGGTGATAACAGTGAGAAGCGGGCGTGTCCCTGGTGATAACAGTGAGAAGGGGCGTGTCCCTGATGATAACAGTGAGAAGGGAGGTGTTCCTGGTGATAACAGTGAGAAGGGGGCGTGTCCCTGGTGATAACAGTGAGAAGCGGGTGTGTCCCTGGTGATAACAGTGAGAAGGGGGCGTGTCCCTGGTGATAACAGTGAGAAGGGGGTGCGTCCCTGGTGATAACAGTGAGAAGGGGGCATGTCCCTGGTGATAACAGTGAGAGGGGGCATGTCCCTGGTGATAACAGTGAGAAGGGGGCGTGCCCCTGATGATAACAGTGAGAACTGGGCGTGTCCCTGGTGATAACAGTGAGAAGCGGGGCGTGTCCCTGGTGATAACAGTGAGAAGCGGGGCGTGTCCCTGGTGATAACAGTGAGAAGTGGGCGTGTCCCTGGTGACAACAGTGAGAAGTGGGCATGTCCCTGGTGATAACAGTGAGAAGTGGGCGTGTCCCTGGTGATAACAGTGAGAAGGGGGCCTGTCCCTGGTGATAACAGTGAGAAGTGGGCGTGTCCCTGGTGATAACAGTGAGAAGGGGGCGTGTCCCTGGTGATAACAGTGAGAACGGGGTGTGTCCCTGGTGATAACAGTGAGAAGCAGGTGCGTCCCTGGTGATAACAGTGAGAACGGCTTGTCCCTGGTGATAACAGTGAGAAGTGGGCGTGTCCCTGGTGATAACAGTGAGAACAGGCGTGTCCCTGGTGATAACAGTGAGAAGTGGGCGTGTCCCTGGTGATAACGGTGAGAAGCGGGAGCGTCCCTGGTGATAACAGTGAGAAGTGGGCGTGTCCCTGGTGATAACAGTGAGAACAGGCGTGTCCCTGGTGATAACAGTGAGAAGGGGATGTGTCCCTGGTGATAACAGTGAGAACGGGGTGTATCCCTGGTGATAACAGTGAGAAGCGGGAGCGTCCCTGGTGATAACAGTGAGAAGGGGGCGCGTCCCTGGTGATAACAGTGAGAAGCGGGTATGTCCCAGATGGTGAGGGTCCTTCATGATGGATGCCACCTTCTTGAGGCATCAGGTTTTGACGACGTTAGCACAACATCATGGGCAGGAAACCTGCACTGTGCCGTAATGTCCTGCGAGTGCAGAGCAACACACACAAAATGCTGGAGCAACTCAGCGGTCCGGCAGCATCTGTGGAAAAGAATGAGCGGCTGACATTTGAGGACGAGACTCTCATCAGGACTGGAGTGGAGTCAGACTGAGACGGTGGGGGATGGGAGGAAGGTAGCAGGTGATAAGTGAAACTCGGAGAGGGGGATAGGGTGAAGTGAAGAGCTGGGAAGTTGATTAGTGGGAGAGATAAAGGGCTGGAGAAGGGGGAGTCTGATAGGAAGGGAGAAAAGCACCAGAGAGAAGGAGATAAGTTGAGAGAGGGGAATGGGAATGGGGGATGGTGATGGTGATGGGGACCCGTTACTGGAAGTTTGAGAAATCAATGATCATGCCATCAGGTTGGAGGCTACCCTGTTACGTAACCAGCAACAATGAATATCAATCGAGACAGGTTATATAAAAATAACCAAACATTTATTAAACACCGATAAACGATGAGGGAAAAAAAACAAACGAAAACTTTAACCAGAAGTTAACAGATATTCAGCTGTTCACCAACTCGCCACTCAGCTCTGGTTCTTAAAGTTTTAAATACGAAAACAGTTCTTAAAGCGATAACTTCGAAAGTCCAACAGTTTTAGACGTTCAATTGGGAGAGACTTCTCTGGAGAAAGATTTCTTCACCAATGCACCTTTACGGCTGGTTCTGTCCACAGGATTCACGATGCCGAAAATAAACAGTTTAAATCAACTGACCTTAAATTCCTTTAGAGAGAGAGCACCTTTCTGCATGAACTCCTTGCTCTTTGTGGCAAGAGTTATCCTCGATGCAGGTCGCTACTCTTCCAATGAAGACTCAGTAAGGTCGATCCCTTATTAAACTGCCAAATGATGCCGACTCCTCTCGATCCTTTGATCCTGTAACTTCAATAAATTCTTTACTCTCCCTTCTAATGTTGGAATTGAGTAAATCAACACATCTAGCAAAAATTTCCAGTCCAAATAATATGGTATTTTGCAACAGAACGCACAACTGTTTTGAAAAATGAAACTGCGTCACAAAAACAAACACGCAACAGAAACGGAGATACAGCACGTTCTACCTTGAAATCTACAAACTCAAAAACCCACGTCACCTGGGTCGACCCTTGTATAGTCACGGGTCACATGTCATCACGTGACCTCACATCGGTGGGAAAATCACATCAGGTGACCGCCAAAAGACCATTACATCATTATCACAGGAAAAAAACAGATCTCCTTCAGCATGTAACAACCCAAACAGAATACAAGTGTCTCTCCTCCAACCTGAGTGTGGCCCTATCACCACAGTAGAGGAGGCCATGGACTGACATGTCAGAATGGGAATGCGCAGTAGAAATGAAATGGGCGGCCACTGAGAAATTCCACTTTTTGTGGTGGACGGAGTGAAGGTGCCCGTGAAGTGGTCTGCCAATCTAGGGTGGGTCTCACCGACATACAGGAGGCCACACCAGGAGCACTGGATACAGCAGATGACCCCAACAGACTGACAGGTGAAGTGTTGCCTCACCTGAAAGGACTGTTTAGGGCCCTGACTGCTGGTGAAGGAGGAGGTGTAGGGGCAGGTGTAGCACTTGTTCTGCTTGCAAGGGTAAGTGCCAGGAGGGAAATCAGTGGGGAGGGATGAATGGATGAGGGAGTCGCGTAGGGAGCGATCCCCATGGAAAGCAGAAGGTGCAGGTGGGGGGGAGGAGGGAAAGATGTGTTTGGTGGTGGGAGCCCATTGGAGGTGGTGGAAGTTCTGGAGAATTATGTGCTGGATGCTGAGGCTGGTGAGGTGGTAGGTGAGGACAAGGGGAACCCTATCCCTGGTGGGGTGGCGGGAGGATGGGGAGGAGCAGATGTGTGTGAAATGGGAGAGGTGTGGTTGAGGGCAGCGTTGATGGTGGAGGAAGGGAAGCCCCTTTCTTTGAAAAAGGACATCTCATTAGTTCTGGTGTGAAAAGCCTGAGAGCAGATGCAGTGGAGAAGGAGGAACTGGAAAAACGGGAATGGCATTTTTACAGGTGACAGTGCTGGAAGAGGCACAGTCCAGGTAGCTGTGAAAGTTTGTGGGATTATAAAAGTTAGCAGTAGACAGACTCCAGGGAAAGGGACAGGTAAATTGAGAAAGGGGAGGGAGGTGTCAGAAATGGACCAGGAAAATTTGAGGACAGGGTGGAAGTTGAATGCAAAATGAGCTCGGCATGGGTTCAGGAAGCAGCAGTAATGCTGTAGGAAGAGTTGGGGAGCGATGCAGGTGTAGGCTTGGAACATGGGCTGTTCCACATAGCTGACAAACAGGCAGGTATCACTGAGACCCTCGCCAGGGCCCATGGCTACACTTCGGGCTTGAAAGAAGTGGGAGGAGCTGAAGGAGAAATTGCTCCCTCTGCCTTCTACATGTCCAGATTTCTAAGGCGGTTGGCCCAGGACACTGCCCTGATGTCTTGAACATCCACGAAAACCTTTTTGACCTACACTAATCCTATTTGTCTGAGTAAGGTCCATACAATAGAAAATAAGACCATGAGACATAGAGGCAGAATTAGGCCATTCAGCCCATCAAGTGTTCTCCACCTTTCAACATGACTGATTTATCTTGCCCTCCCAACCCCTTTCTCTGGCCTTCTCCCTGTAACCTTTGACACTCCGACTAATCAAGGACAAATCAACCTCCACTTTAACTATACTCAATGACCTGTCTGTGCCAGCAAATTCCACCGATTTGCCACCCTCTGGCGAAATAAATTCCTCCACATTTTCATTCTAAAGGGATGTCCTTGTATTCTGAGGTTGCGTTCTCCAGTCCGTTCTCACGCACCAGAGGAAACATATTCCCCATTGTCCTCTCTGTCGATATTCATTAGGTTTCAATGAGATTCCCCCCCCCCCGCCCCGTTCTTCTGAACTCCAGTGAGTACAGGCCCAGAGCCATCAAACACTCCTCGTACATTAACCCTTTCATTCCCTGGCTCATTGCTGTAAACCAGGGCGAAGAGCAATGGAAAACTCCAAATGAAGGACTGATAGATTTTGTTGGCTCAGGACTTTACAGTGATGGAACCAAAGCAGGCAGGTGGAGGTGGTATCAACAGTGTCTCGATGAGGCTGGGGACTCGGGGGATCGAATCCAACTGCAGAGACAAGTACACAAACCCAGAGATAACATCTCACTGTTGTACTGACCCACCCTTTCATGTTTTGCCTATTTAAATGTTTCTTTAAATACCTCACACTTGTCATGATGTGCACCAGCAATGTTGGGACCCAAACATGAAGGGAAACAGGTGTAGAGACAGCGACCGGAGTTTATTCGGAAGAATTCCAACAGAACATCACTGCCTCAGCCAAGTGACACCCTGAGATGTAACATTCTCAAAACTTGGGCCCCACGTTCAGCACGAATTGGACATCCACTTAAATAATACAGTAACACAAAATCCCTGAGCCTAACCAGCTAAACAGAGACTGCATTGCAAAGAGCAACACACGGCTTCTGCAGATTTTCTCATGTTTGTGTCACAAAGAGTGGGTTGCTCAAGAAAAACAGAAGGAACTGTAAACAATTAAAAACTCACATTAAACAACAACTTACCAGTTCAGGTGCTGTAAAAACCTCAGAGCCCAACACTTTCTGGCGTCCGCACAAGCCCAAGGAGATCATTGCACCGTATGTTTCGATGCTCTGATGTTCATGTGACAAATAAAGCCCATCTGATCTCTCAAATGTGGTCACTGTGTCTGATTCCATCGCCTCTGGCAACAAAGTTTCAGGTGTCAACCACTCTGTCTTTAAAAAAAACTCTGCCCTCAAAATGCCTTTGAAAACTTTCTCCTCTCACCTTAATCAAGTGTCTTATTTTCAATTCTTCTGCTTCTTCTTAGTCCATCACCCCCACTGAACTGATCTCCCACAGGATGCCGACAGCAGCTCGCCCAAGTCCTCAGTCCCTCACCCCCACCCCCACTGGGGCATAGAGTCCTCAGTCCCTCACCCCCACTGGGGCATAGAGTCCTCAGTCCCTCACCCCCACCCCCACTGGGGCATAGAGTCCTCAGTCCCTCACCCCCACTGGGGCATAGAGTCCTCAGTCCCTCACCCCCACCCCCACTGGGGCATAGAGTCCTCAGTCCCTCACCCCCACTGGGGCATAGAGTCCTCAGTCCCTCACCCCCACCCCCACTGGGGCATAGAGTCCTCAGTCCCTCACCCTCACTGGGGCATAGAGTCCTCAGTCCCTCACCCCCACCCCCACTGGGGCATAGAGTCCTCAGTCCCTCACCCCCACCCCCACTGGGGCATAGAGTCCTCAGTCCCTCACCCTCACTGGGGCATAGAGTCCTCAGTCCCTCACCCCCACCCCCACTGGGGCATAGAGTCCTCAGTCCCTCACCCCCACTGGGGCATAGAGTCCTCAGTCCCTCACCCCCACCCCCACTGGGGCATAGAGTCCTCAGTCCCTCACCCCCACTGGGGCATAGAGTCCTCAGTCCCTCACCCCCACCCCCACTGGGGCATAGAGTCCTCAGTCCCTCACCCTCACTGGGGCATAGAGTCCTCAGTCCCTCACCCCCACCCCCACTGGGGCATAGAGTCCTCAGTCCCTCACCCCCACTGGGGCATAGACCAGCTCAGAGTCCTCAGTCCCTCACCCCCACTGGGGCGTAGACCAGCTCGTCCGAGTCCTCAGTCCCTCACCCCCACCCCCACTGGGGCATAGAGTCCTCAGTCCCTCACCCCCACCCCCACTGGGGCATAGAGTCCTCAGTCCCTCACCCCCACTGGGGCATAGAGTCCTCAGTCCCTCACCCCCACCCCCACTGGGGCATAGAGTCCTCAGTCCCTCACCCCCACTGGGGCATAGACCAGCTCAGAGTCCTCAGTCCCTCACCCCCACTGGGGCGTAGACCAGCTCGTCCGAGTCCTCAGTCCATCACCACCCACTGGGGCATAGACCAGCTCAGAGTCCTCAGTCCCTCACCCCCACTGGGGCATAGACCAGCTCAGAGTCCTCAGTCCCTCACCCCCACTGGGGCGTAGACCAGCTCGTCCGAGTCCTCAGTCCATCACCACCCACTGGGGCATAGACCAGCTCAGAGTCCTCAGTCCCTCACCCCCACTGGGGCATAGACCAGCTCAGAGTCCTCAGTCCCTCACCCTCACTGGGGCATAGACCAGCTCGTCGGAGTCCTCAGTCCCTCACCCCCACTGGGGCATAGACCAGCTCAGAGTCCTCAGTCCATCACCCCCACAGGGGCGTAGACCAGCTCAGAGTCCTCAGTCCCTCACCCTCACTGGGGCATAGACCAGCTCGTCGGAGTCCTCAGTCCCTCACCCCCACTGGGGCATAGACCAGCTCAGAGTCCTCAGTCCATCACCCCCACAGGGGCGTAGACCAGCTCGTCTGAGACCTCAGTCCCTCACCCCCACTGGGGCACAGACCAGCTCAGAGTCCTCAGTCCATCACCACCCACTGGGGCATAGACCAGCTCGTCCGAGTCCTCAGTCCCTCACCCCCACTGGGGCATAGACCAGCTCATCCGAGTCCTCAGTCCCTCACCCCCACTGGGGCATAGACCAGCTCGTCCGAGTCCTCAGTCCCTCACTTCCACTGGGGCATAGACCAGCTCGTCCGAGTCCTCAGTCCCTCACCCCCACTGGGGCATAGACCAGCTCGTCCGAGTCCTCAGTCCCTCACCCCCACTGGGGCATAGACCAGCTCGTCCGAGTCCTCAGTCCATCACCCCCACTGGGGCACAGACCAGCTCAGAGTCCTCAGTCCCTCACCCCCACCGGGGCATAGACCAGCTCGTCCGAGTCCTCAGTCCATCACCCCCACTGGGGCATAGACCAGCTCGTCCGAGTCCTCAGTCCCTCACCCCCACTGGGGCATAGACCAGCTCGTCCGAGTCCTCAGTCCACCACCCCCACTGGGGTGTAGACCAGCTCGTCCGAGTCCTCAGTCCATCACCCCCACTGGGGTGTAGACCAGCTCGTCCGAGTCCTCAGTCCATCACCCCCACTGGGGTGTAGACCAGCTCGTCCGAGTCCTCAGTCCATCACCCCCACTGGGGCATAGACCAGCTCAGAGTCCTCAGTCCCTCACTTCCACTGGGGCATAGACCAGCTCAGAGTCCTCAGTCCCTCACCTCCACTGGGGCGTAGACCAGCTCGTCCGAGTCCTCAGTCCATCACTCCCACTGGGGCATAGACCAGCTCGTCCGAGTCCTCAGTCCCTCACCCCCACTGGGGCATAGACCAGCTCGTCCGAGTCCTCAGTCCATCACCCCCACTGGGGCACAGACCAGCTCAGAGTCCTCAGTCCCTCACCCCCACTGGGGCATAGACCAGCTCGTCCGAGACCTCAGTCCCTCACCCCCACTGGGGCGTGGACCAGCTCAGAGTCCTCAGTCCATCACCCCCACTGGGGCATAGAGCAGCTCGTCTGAGTCCTCAGTCCCTCACCCCCACTGGGGCATAGACCAGCTCGTCCGAGTCCTCAGTCCATCACCCCCACTGGGGCGTAGACCAGCTCGTCCGAGTCCTCAGTCCACCACCCCCACTGGGGTGTAGGCCAGCTCGTCCGAGTCCTCAGTCCATCACCCCCACTGGGGTATAGACCAGCTCAGAGTCCTCAGTCCCTCACCCCCACTGGGGCATAGACCAGCTCAGAGTCCTCAGTCCCTCACCCCCACTGGACTCTCTCTCCCTTTTGCACGGAGCAGGCCTGTGCATAATATTCCAGACAAACATGGGATCTCAATCAACAAATATTATTAGAAGAAGAAGCCTACTGCTACTGAATTCCTGGTTGAAAAATTTTATGAGAACTGACTTACAGAAAATGTAAACACAGGAGATTCTGCAGATGCTGGAAATCCAGAGCAACACAGACAAAATGCTGGAGGAACTCAGCAGGTCAGGCAGCGTCTGTGGAGGGAAATAAAACAGTCAACGTTTCAGGCCGAGACACCTCATCCCAACATAAGAAAATATTCCCACATGGTGCAAAGCTAAACTGGTGCTCACACGATAAGCAGCGGTTACCAATAAAATGTGTGTCTTTATGGGTAACTTTTCACTGAGAGGGGCAATGTGGGGTTCGGTTTCACAAGAAAGAGTAGATACAAACCCCATATTTCACAGGAGGCTGCAGAAAAATATGAACAGGAATTGAAAAGGGGAAGATGGGGAAAGGGAAAAATGGGAAAATGTGGAGGTGGGGAATGGGGGAAATATGAAACATGATGGGAAAGGAGGGAGAGGGAAAGGGGGAACAATGGAGAATGGGGGTGATGGAAAAGGGAAATATGGGGAAGGGCAAGATGGGGAAAGGGGAAGTGGGAAAAGGGGGAGATGGAGAAGGGAGGAGATGGAAAAAAGGGAAGATGGGAAGAGGGTATATGGGGACGGGGGAGATGGGAAAGGGAGATATGGGGAAAAGGGGAAGTGGGAAAGGAGAGATGGGGAAAGAGGAGATGGGAAGGGGGGAAATGTGAAAGGTGGAGATGGAAAAGGGGGAGATGGGAAGGGGAGAGATGGAGAGGGGGAAGTAATGGGGAAAGGGGAGATGGTGAAAAGGGGGTGATAGGGAAAGGGGGAGTTGGAAAAGGGGGAGATGGGGAAAAGGGGGAGATGGGAAAAGGGGCAGATGGGGAAGGGGAAGTTGGGGAAAACTGGGGGTTGGGGAAAAGGGGGAGATGGGGAAAGAGGAATTGGGAAAGGGGGAGATGAGAAAGGGTGAGTTGGGAAAGGGGAGGTGGGGAAAGAGGAGATGGAAAAGGGAGAGATGGAGAGGGGAAGCAGTGGGGAAAGCAGGAGATGGAAAAGGGAGAAATGGGAAAAGGGGGTGATGAGGAAAAGGGGGAGGTGGGAAAAAGGAGAGATGGGAAACGGGGAGATGGGGGAAGGGGATATGGAAAGGGGGGTTATGGGAAAAGAGGGTGATGAAGAAAAGGGGGAGATGGGAAAAAGGAGAGATGGGGAAAGAGGAGTTAATAGACAATAGTGTGAGGGGATCCAGGAGTACCCCTATTAACTGTTTGGAGAGAGGCATTTATCATTGATGGTTTGTTTGGAAAGGAGAGAGAGACAGAGTTATTTACCGCTGATATGTTGCTTTTGAAAAGGGAGAGGGAGACGAAGATTAACAGTTGGACTGTCACTTTAAGGCATTGGAAGTAACTTTGGATTTTTACTGAGTTTGGAGTTGGAGACAGCACCGAGCAGCTCGAAGGTTGCTATGGTGACTGAAGGTTGTGGACACTCGATGTTGTGATTTTCAGCTGGTTGTTGATGTTACTTCCAAGGACTTGTTGCCTGCTTGTGCACTCCTTTACAGACAAAGGAGGGAGGGACTCTTTGAATGGCAGGTGATGCTCAGCCTGGTGAAATAAATGGGAGGTCAGATGATACAGACCTAGGACACATGATCCGCACACTGAATGAGCATAGTTGTGCCCGCAGAGAAAGTGGGTTTTGGAGGATCAATCAGGCAGATCGATCCAAATTGCTATTCCAGTTTGAGGAGAAGGGGTTGACTGGTGGGGAGTTATCTATGTGTCCACCCTCGCCGGGGTGATAGCTCCACCACAAGAAGACCGGTCCCCCTGGTTAAAGTCACAGTCCGTGACTTGTAAAGGATTTTGGAGGATGTCGAGAAGATCGACGGCATCAGCTCACCTGAAGACTCAACTCACTCTCTCTCTCTCTCTCTCTCTCCATCGCTATTCAACTAAATACCATGAACTGAACTGAACTGAACTTTACTCAACAACGTAAGACTGTATCTTTTTACCCCTAGACTTAAAGAAGCTTGTTTTTTTCATACATACATATATATTCCACACTTACTTTTATCTATAATCATTGCTAACCTGTTTGATCTATTTACATTTATATTCCTGTATTGTGCAGTTACTAATAAATATTATTAGTTTATAGCAATACTGGACTCCAAAGTGTTTTCCATCTCTGCTGGCTCTTTATCCCCGTCACGGGGTCCGTGACAATAGACAATAGGTGCAGGAGTAGGCCATTCGGCCCTTCAAGCCAGCACCGCCATTCACTGTGATCATGGCTGATCATCCACTACCAGTATCCAGTTCCTGCCTTATCCCCATAACCTTTGATTCCGCTATCTTTAAGAGCTCTATCCAACCCTTTTTTGAAAGCATCCAGAGACTTGGCCTCCACAGCCTTCTGGGCAGAGCATTCCATATATCCACCTCTCTCTGGGTGAAAAAGTTTTTCCTCAACTCCGTTCTAAATGGCCTACCCCTAATTCTTAAACTGTGACCTCTGGTTCTGGACTCACCCATCAGCGGGAACATGCTTCCTGCCTCCAGCGTGTCCATTCCCTTAATAATCTTAGATGTTTCGATAAGATCCCCTCTCAGCCTTCTAAATTCCACAGTATACAAGCCCAGTCACTCCAATCTTTTGACATATGACAGTCCCGCCATCCCGGGAATTAACCCAGTGAACCTACACTGCACTCCCTCAATAGCAAGAATGTCCTTCCTCAAATTTGGAGACCAAAACTGCACACAGTACTCCAGGTGTGGTCTCACCAGGGCCCTGTACAACTGAAGAAGGACCTCTTTGCTCTTATACTCAATTCCCCTTGTTATGAAGGCCAGCATGCCATTAGCTTTCTTCACTGCCTGCTGTACTTGCATGCTTGCTTTCAGTGACTGATACACAAGAACACCTAGATCTCGTTGTACTTCCTCTTTTCCTAACTTGACTCCATTTAGATAATAATCTGCCTTCCTGTTCTTACCACCAAAGTGGATAACCTCACATTTATCCACATTAAACTGCATCTGCCCACTCACCCAGCCTGTCCAAGTCAACCTGCATTCTCATAACATCCCCCTCATATTTCACACTGCCACCCAGTTTTGTGTCATCGGCAAATTTGCTAATGTTACTTTTAATTCCCTCATCTAAATCATTAATATATATTGTAAACAGCTGCAGTCCCAGCACTGAACCCTGAGATACCCCACTGGACACCGCCTGCCATTCCAAAAGGGACCCGTTAATTGCTACTCTTTGCTTTCTGTCAGCCAGCCAATTTTCAGTCCATGTCAGTACTCTGCCCCCAATACCATGTGCCCTAATTTTGCCCACTAATCTCCTATGTGGGACTTTATCAAATGTTTTCTGAAAGTCCAGGTACACTACATCCACTGGTCTCCCTTGTCCATTTTCATAGTTACATCCTCAAAAAATCCCAGAAGGTGGAAAAGGGGGAGATGGGGGAAAGGGGATATGGGAAAAGGGGGTGATGGGGAAAAGGGGGAGTTGGGGAAAGGGGAGATGGGAGATGGGAAAGGGGGATATGGGAAAAGGGGGTGATGGGGAAAAGAGGGAGTTGGGGAAAGGGGAGATGGGGAAAGGGGAAATGGGGAAAGGGGAGATGGGAAAGGGGAGAGATGGGGAAAGGGGAGCGATGGAGAGGGGAGAGATGGAGAGGGGAGAGATGGAGGGGGAGAGATGGAGGGGGAGAGATGGAGGGGGAGAGATGGAGAGGGGGAAGCAATGAGGAAAGGGGAGATGGGAAAAGGGGAGATAAGAAAGGGGGATGATGGGGAAAGGGGAGATGGGGATGTGGGAAATGGGGGGAAAGGGAGAGATGGGAAAAGGGGGTGGTGGGGAAATGGGGAATGGGGGTGGGGAAACGGAGTGGTGAGGAAAGCGGGAGAATGGAAAAGGGGAGGTGGGGAATGGGGGAGGTGGGGAAAGGGGGAGATGGGGAAAGGGGGAGATGGGGAATGGGGAAACGGGGAATGGGGGAGATGGGGAAAGGGGGTGGTGGGAAAGGGGGTGATGGGGAAAGGGGGTGATGAGTAAGGGGGAGTTGGGTAAGGGGAGATGGGTAAGGGGGAGATGGGGAAGGAGTGAATTGGGGAAGGAGTGAGTTGGGGAAGGAGTGAGTTGGGGAAGGGGGAGATGGGGAATGGGGTGATGGGTAAGGGGAAATGGGGAATGTGTGAGCTGGGGAAAGAAGCAGACAGAAAAGGGGGAGATATGGAAAGGGGAGAGACTGGGACAGGAACGAGATGGGGAGAGGAGGAAATGGGGATTTGGGAGTTGGGGAAGAGGGATTTGGGGAAATGGGAAGATGGGAAGGGGAGAAACAGAAAAGGGAGAGAGTCGGAAAGGGAGATGGGGAAAGGGGAGATGAAAAAAGGGGAAGGTGTGAATAGATGAAGGTGGGAAAAGGGGGATGTGGGAAAGCAGGAGTGGGAAGAGGTGATGGGGAAGGGTGGGACATGAGTAAAAGGGGACTGGAATGAGGTGGGAAAGAGTAAATGGAGAATGGGGGAGATGGGGAAAGGGGAGAGATGGGAAAAGGGAGAGATGGGGATTGGGGAGAGATGGGGAATGGGGAGAGATAGTGAACGGGGAGAGATGGTGAACGGGTGAGCTGGGGAAAGGGGAGAGATGGGGAAAAGGAGAGATGGGGAAAGGGGAGAGATGGGGAAAGGGAGAGATGGGGAAAGGGGAGAGATGGTGAACGGGAGAGATGATGAACGGAGAGAGATGGGGAAGAGGGGGAGATATGGGGTAAGGGTGGAGATAGGGAAAAGGGGGAGATGGGGAATGGGGTAGATGGGAAAGAGGGTGATGGGACAGGGAGAAGGTGGGGAAAGGGGAGATGGGGTTTGGGAGATGTGGAAAGCGGAGGTAGATTGAGGAGGAATGTGGGAATTTCAGGACTGAGGTGGGGATTACGGGAACAGGAAGTGTGGGAGAATTTCATAGGTTAGGGGAGGGTTGTGGAGTTCGGGACCTGGTGTGGATCAGTGTGGTTGTCGGAGAATCGGCGGCTGCGATTCGGAGCCTCTGTGATGAATGCAGATGTTTGCGAGAGCCTGTTTGCGTCCTGTGGGCTGGCCGTGTTGCACAGTGTGGGATCGCTGCCAAGTAAATCTTGGCTGAATCGGCCTCCCCTTTAATTACACCGACACCATTTCCAACATCTGGAAACGTTTTCACATCAGACGAGCTCTCGTGTTCCACCAATCAGCAAGATGGGATGTGGGTGGGGGGAGGGGGATGTCTGCATGCCGAGCTGTCCCATGGGAATAGTGCGATGGACATAGTTCCGGATCAAATTCCACTCGCTGTTTCCCAGCTCAGTTAAATCCTAATGGATTTGGGAGACCGTACCCACTTCTCACCTTTCCCAACCCCCCACCCTACAGTATTTCACTCCTCCCTTCCCAAAGCCACCTCATCAAGACCCTCTCAATCCATCAACCCCTCCTCTGCTCCCCAATCCTTTTCCGTCCACTTCCCTCTACCTCCTACTCCGGTAGCATAGCGGCCGATAGAACACTCCACAGTGCCCGAGATCAGAGCTCAATTCCTGCCGCCGCCGCCTTGTCTGTTCTCCCCGTGCCTGCATGGGTTTCCTCCGAGTGCCCCGGTTTCCTCCCACAGTCCAAAGACGCACGGGTTAGGGTGAGTGAGGTGCACATTCTACGCTGGTCCAGAAGCACGATGATACTCGCGGGTTGCCCTCAGCACCACCTCAGGCTCTGACACATTTCACGAACAAGAGCAAATCTGCAGATGCTGAACATCCAAACGACACACACACACAAAATGCTAGAAGAACTCACCAGGGCAGGCAGCATCGACGGGAAAAAGTACAGACAACGTTTCAGGCCGAGACCCTTCATCAGGACTGCCGAACGGTCTCGGCCCGAATCTCTTTTCCACAGATGCCGCCTTGCTGCCTGGCCTGCTGAGTTCCTCCAGCATTGTGTGTGTGTCGACACATTTCGCTGCATGCTTCAACGTTTCAATGCACACTGCCTGTACCAGATAAATGCAATCTCCTTCATCGTCCTTTAACCAGTACGTCTTTGGGACATGAAAGGAACACAACATGGTTTCAGGCCCAGCGTCTTCCCCTCTGCCATCAGATTTCTGAACAGACATTCAACCCGTGAACACTTCCTCAATATAGTTGTTGCTTTCTTTCTGCATAACTTATTTAATTATTTTAACATATAATCCTTTCCGTAATTTTTAGTTTTTTATTATGTATTGCATTGAACCGCTGCTACAAAACAAATTTCACGACAACTGCTGGGACATTAAACCTAATCCTGACTCTGACAATTATCTGAAAATGACACCAAACCATTCTCATTCTGGCATCTGCAGCCTCCCATGACTCCATTCAACAGAAAATGAATTTGGTGCTTATTGCTGGTAACATCACAAATCATAAAATCCATTTCCTTAATTATCTGGTAGGAAAGCGTAAAATTCCATTGAAAATAAATCCATATTTCCTGTCCGCACATCACTCTAATACTTCAGAGTCCATGGGAAATTTTTGTTTCTGGGCGATGCTAAATTGTTCTGTTAAGATTGGAGTCCACATTCAGATTTAGGTTTATTAATCGCATGCGGTGAAATGCGTTGCTGGGGTACATACCCTTCATGGAGAATGCCTGCGGCTGACGCACAGGCCGGGGCAGCCAACACACACACAGTCCCTGACAGATCGGGGTCAGGGTCCGGTGACATGCGAGGCAGGACAACTGAGGACCTTCCTCCGCCTTCACTGCCGTTGTGTCATGTCATCACCTTCCACCAGCCCCTCCGTTGAGGTCTTGGCTGGATCACTCTTTGTCTGGAATCTCTCTGCGACTTTACTGCCACGGGCGGCCCTACCAGGAGCTATGAGAGCATCACTCCCAGGATCTCGGGAACTCTGAAGCCTCTCCTGCACCGCAAGGTGAGAATCCGTCCAGCGGAGCCTCAGGGCAGCCACGGTGGTCACCGTTCCTCTGGTATGTCCATCACGTTGCGTAAAACAACACAAACAACAACAGCAAGACAAGGCCATCCTGCCCCCCCCCCCCCACACACACACACTTCTTCTTCGGTTGTCCATCGAAATCCGATGACGACATCCACTCCTTTAACGGTGAGATCTTTGATGACTATACAGTTCCTGGACCCACAGGCTCTATTGCAGGTGGGACATGTACATATAGTAGTAGTGACAACCATGGCTGCATTTCTCCTGGCTCTCTTCTGCTGTCTTCTGGTTGTTCTTTCCATCTCCAGAATACAAACCCTGTCCCTACACAGCTGTCGCCAAGTGGTACGGTCAGCAGCAACATCCTCCAGGTCCTCGGGTCTGATCTTGCACTTCCTTAAAGCATTCTTCATCTGATCCTTATAGCGCTTCTTCGGCCCTCCAGCTGAGCGTCGACCATGATGTAGCTGGCCGTATAACACTCTGTGGGGTAGCCGACATGGGGGCATCCTTATCACGTGCCCCAGCCACTGCAGCTGACGCTGGGTGATCATGGCCTCAATACTCCTGCGGTTGGTCCTTACAAGTATTTCAGTGTGAGGCACCCGCTCACGCCAGGTAATTCCCAGGATGCGCTGGAGGCAGCTTGTGGAAGCGCTCCAAGGACTTGATGTGATGGCTGTAGGTTACCCAAGCTTCACAGCTATAAAGGAGGGTGCTGACACAGACCGCTTGGTATATGGTGACCTTTGTGGAGGGACGAAGGCTCCTGTTCTGAAAGACTCTACGCTGAAGTCTCCCAAAGGCAGCTGATGCCTGTTTAATGCGGCTCTGGATGTCGTTGTCAATGCCGCTATCCTCAGAGAGAATGCTCCCCAGATATTTGAAAGATGGCACTACTGACAGCTTTTCATCACCAACAGTGAAGGAAAGTAGAGTGGGTGGGACACTGGTACTCCACTGGCAAACCACTTCTGTCTTGGTGGTATTGACAGTCAGCCCCATCTTGCTGTACACTCTCACCGCCACAGCAAGGGCAGTCTGAAGATCCTCCGGAGTATGGGCCACGAGAGCACAGTCATCTGCATATACAGGCACACACACACATACATATAATTACACACACACACATATACATACACACACATAAACATATACATACAATGCAACCATACACACACATACACAGACACACACACACATACATATAACTACACACACATATACATACACACACACACATAAACATATACATACAATGCAACCATACACATACATACACAGACACACACACATACATATAACTACACACACACAGACACACACACAGACACACATATACACACACAGACACACACTCACACACACACACTCACACTCACACTCACACAGGTCTCCAGTCTCAGGACAGGCCGCCACCGGACTCTCAGATATGCAGATGTCGGGTCTCTGACCTCCTCACTTCAGCCTTCGGGCTCGTACCTTTAGATTCGCCGTCTTCAGTCTTCGACCTCCGGGTTTTCACCTCTGGACCAAGCGGAACTTGCACCCCTGACCCTGGCTATACAGGGTTAGTGTAATTCGGACGGATTAATTAAACTGTGGGAGGAGCATTCTGAGGGAGCGCCGCGCCCTGGGACTGTGGGAGGAGCAGTCTGAGGGAGCGCCGCGCTCTGGGACTGTGGGAGGAGCAGTCTGAGGGAGCGCCGCGCCCTGGGACTGTGGGAGGATCAGTCCGAGGGAGCGCCGCGCTCTGGGACTGTGGGAGGATCAGTCCGTGGGAGCGCCGCGCTCTGGGACTGTGGGAGGAGCAGTCTGAGGGAGCGTCGCGCTCTGGGACTGAGGGAGGAGCGTCCCGAGATGCTGTGGTCAGGGCCCCAGCAAAGGGTTCGGGAGTTCCTCCCAAGTCCCGACCACAGACGACCCCCTCATTGGCCCACAGTGATGCTGGGATCTTGCCGTGCTGTGAGACGGCAGGGCTGCCCCCTATGCCCGGTGCCGGAGCGGCCGCCTCCACCCGGACTGTACCCACCAAGGGTTAAGCGATGCTAACCCCGCCCCGGCTCAAGGGTACGGGCGCCGTTTCTCATTGTGGCCGAATTTAAATCGCTGCAGAAGGCAGCCTCTCGCCTTTAAGGAGCAGCCGATCGGGAGGGGAGCGGAGCGGGGATAAGGGCGGGAAGCGGCGCTCGGAGCGCAGCCGGGACACGGGAGGAGACCGGTGCCCAAAACGGAGCCCCAGCGGCGGAGAACCGGCGCACGGAGCCAAGGCAGCGGCGGGACACGGAGGAGCAGACCCGGTGCCCAAGCCGAGCCCCAGGGGCGGAGAACCCGGAGCCGAACTCTGACCGCTTTGACCGGAGTAGTGAGCGGACAGTGGCCTGGGACCGAGGCCGGTCTCCCTCCTCTGACCTCTACTCCCGCCGCCCCGGGCCCGGGGTCGGGGCTTGGGGGAGAGGTCGCCCCGGCCTCGATGCCTCCTGCCGGGGGTCGGGCGGCGCCCGTGTCGGGACTGAGGCGGTGAGTCCGGGGGATTCCGGGGCCTCGGCGTAGCGGCCCCCGTCACACTGATGTGAAGTTTGCGCGGGACTTTGACGGCTATTCGGCCATGGGAGGCAAGCAGACGAAGGGGAGGGGGGCAGCGGGCCCGGCCCATGCCGCTGACCTCAGGATGAAGCCGCCGGACCCCGGTGGGGGCGACCTCCCCCCGACCGTCGGATTGAAGGCGGAGGAGCGGCGGAGCAGGAGCGGACCCCCGGCCCCTTACCAGCGGCGGGTCGGCCTGATCCAGGACTTGGTGAGCCTGGCTAAGCAGGGGAGGCAGCAGGAAGCGGCGCAGCTGCTGCGGAGCCTTCGACAGGTGAGGTGACAAGCGGCCCCGTCCCCCTCTTCTCCTTTTTTCCTCCCCTAACACCCCCCTCTACTTTCCTCCAGACATTATGCCCCGTTGGCTTTAGTCATTTCTACCCTGGGTAAAGGTCCCCTTGATCCGTGCCTCTTGTAAGTTTCTATCAAGTCGGGCTCACCCTCCTTCACCCCAAAGAGAAAACCCCTTTCTCACTCAACCTGTCCTCATAAGACATGCTCTCTTGATCCGGGCAGCATCCTGGTAAATCTCCTCTGCACTCTCTCCAAAGCTTCCCCATCCTTCCTACAACAATGCGCCCAGCACTGATCACAGTATTGCAAGTGCCATCTGACCCAGGGTTTTACAATGTTACCCGGTGGCTCTAGAACTCTACCCCCTGACTAAAGAAGGCCAACACACCAAACGCCTTCATCGCCCTGTCAACTTGTGTGACAGCTTTGAGGGATCTACAGGGGTAGACCCCAAGACCTAGTACTGTACCCTGCTGAATAAGCCACTGAGGCACTGGTGGAGTTGTGTCTGCCCTCTGAACTAAGGTGGTGTGAAAAGGGAGTTTCTGAAACTAGTTGTTATGCTGTAGGCAGGCTGCAGTTGAAGCAAGTTTGTGGGAGCTTGCTGTGTACCATTGTAGTGCGATCGCGCGAGTCGAGTGTGATGTTCTTTCAGGGGTTATTCCCTATGTGGAGAATGCCTGTGCATAATTTTGTTTAACATGAGGAGGCTGATGTACAGATAGCCCCCACTCGGTCCTTGACCGTTCGGGGTTAGGGTCCAGGGCATGGAATACAAGACAACCAGGTACCCTTCACTGCTGCAGCCTTCGCCGCCATTTTCCGCCAGCTCCACCGATGAGATCGTGGGTGGATCGCTCATTGTCTGACCTTACCGTCATAGGTAACCCTGCCAGGAGCTAAGCTCCGGACGGAATCACTCTCAGGAATTCTTGGACCTCTCCATCATGACAAAGTGGTTTGCCACAGGGACACGTGTCAAAAGGAGCCAAATCTTTCCTTGGAGAGAAGGATTCCTGCCATGTCTCAGAGCATTGCCAGAGGTCATCAGTCCAAGTCAGCAGACAGTTCTAAACGTTCTTCAAACCCAATCTAAATGTTGTTGTCACATGTATGTTGAAACGGTGAGTGAAATGGTTGTTTGAGTCTGATCAGCAAGGAGTGTGCTGGGGTTACCACGCTTCTGATGTCAGAGTAGCTCACAACTCTAACCCCTGGGAGGAAACCAGAGCACGCACAGAAACCCACGTATTCACTGGAGAACACGCAAACTCCTTCAGGACAGTGGCGGGAATTGAACTGTTCTCGCTGATGCTGTGAAGCAATTGCATTAACTACTGCATTACAGTGCCTTGAGTGTTGAGTGCCAGCGGGAGCTTGGCTGCTGTACTGTGTGAGTGAAGCTGCTCCGGGCTGGTCCTTTGAAAGATGTGCTTGGGGGCAGTGACGCCTTCGTAGCTGTCGACTGTCCTCACCCTGGCAGAGGCCTCTGCCCTCCCTGCTGGCCCAGCTCACTGCTTCATTTTCCTCCAGACTCTGCCCAGAACACTGGCTTCATAACTTCACCTACTATTTCCTGAGAAAATACCGCTCCAGGTAGAGCAGGAACTGGTAAGTTCTCGATTCACTGTCCTTGACAAAATCCTTCCCCGCTCTGAGAGCTGGCCAAGTCTGCAAAATGGTCGTGCTGTCAGCTTTGGAATAATCTAGCACCCTTATGATTTTGGTGCTAGACTGGCTGATTTTTCTGGATGTTATTCCTGTTAATACGCCACCATGGACAATACCTACCCAGCAAACTGCCTCTTCCAAAATATCCCTTCTGGAAAGTGCTATAGGGCAATTAAAGCAAAAAAAAAACTTCACACCACCTTAAACGTTTTCCCCCAAGGCAGTTAATCTGATCAGCAGCTTTAGCTAGGCCCCCCCACTCCCTCGATTAACCCCGTCATTGCACAGCGAACACTTTAAACCCTGTTTATACTGTACATGCTGATATTTCTGTACATTTTATTCCACATCCATTCTTTAACCTGTAACTTTATTTTAGGTAATTCTTTATTCTATAAAATTGTTGATTGTTGTTGTGTTGGGTCACACTCTGACCCCCACACCACAGCAAATTCCTAACACGCAAATGTATTTGGCAAATTAAGTTCATCCCTGACTCTCTGTCTTGTAAATTTCCCAGTGAATCCAATCAGTTCAAAGTGGGGTTCCCGATCTGGGGTCCTTGCACCCTCTACTTCATGGTATTGTTCGATGGCATAAGTGTTGGGAACTCCTGTTCAAAGGATTCACAGGGAATGGAATTCTAGTGCAGGAACCGGGATCCTGAGTGGGAAGGCAACGCTGCAGGTATCTCAGAATAGTTTGGGAGCAGATTGTTGTCTCACCGTGGGGTGAGGGGGGTCTGTAGATAGCAGGATAAGAGCATCGATTATGTTCTGAACAGGAAGTAAGTTCAAATATCTGAGGTGTAAAGGGACCTGGGAGCCCTCATGCCAGATTCCCTAAAGGTTAAGTTGCAGTAAGGAAGCCAATGGCAATGTGAGCATTCACTTCGAGAGTACTAGAATACAAAAGCAAGGATGTAATGCTGAGGCTTTATAAGACACTGGTCAGGCTACACTTGGAGCATTGTGAGCAGTTTTGGGCCCCTTGTCTAGGAAGAGATGTGCTGGCATTGGAGACGGTCCAGAAGAGGCTCGTAAGAATTATTTCAGGAATGAAAGAGTTAATGTATGAGGAGCATTTGATGTCTCTGGTCCTGAATTCACTGGAGTTTAGAAGAATGGGGAGAGGGGGATCTAATTGAAACCTATCAAATATTGAAAGGCCGAAACAGTGGATGTGGAGAGGATGTTTCCTATATAGTATTAGGAGAGTCTAGGACCAGAGGGCACAGCCTCTGAATACGAGGACATCCATTTAGAACAGAGATGAGGAGGGATTTCTTTTGCCAGAGGGTGGTGAATTTGTGGAATTCATTGCCACAGGCAGCTGTGGAGGCCAAATGATTGGGTATACTTCAAGCAGAGGCTGATGGGTTCTTGATTAGACAGAGCGTCATTGATCAGACAAAGTGTCAATGGTTACAGGGAGAAGGCAGGAGAACGGGGTTGAGAGGGGTAATGAATCAGCCATGATGTAATGACAGCAGATACGATGGGCTGAATGGCCTCATTCTGCTCCTATGCCTTATGGGCTGGTGTTTTTGTGAGAGATCTAGGGGTTAATTGTGTGGGAGGGGTGAGTAGGTTCAGATTGGAGATTCGGACACGTCTGTGATCTTGTTAAATTACCAATGGGACACTGCCGCTGTGACAGGGTTAAAGACTGAGCTCCGACGTGCCTGAGTTAAGCAGGAAGCCGTGTGGGGGAGGGTGGCAGGCTGGCACCGAGCTTCTCACAGTACACAGATAATCATCGGGCAGGGAGGCTGCAGATTCTTGGTGGGGGGGGGTGAGGGAGGAGATTGTTGGCTGAGGCACAAGACTGTCTGCTTCTGGTGTACCTGAATGAGGCGGGAGGGAGGGTGTTGAGGTCTACTTCAGTCTGTAGGCCCTGCACGTAACACCCCCACCTGCCCGCACCAGTTACCTCCCCCACTCAGTAATACTGTCTCCACCTATCTCGCCCATCCAGTAATGATTACTGCTAACAAAAGTGAGGGGGGTGGGGAGTGGGTGTTTTTAGGAGCTGCTTCTGCGTGGCATCAGATGAAGAGCCCATTCCCTCCCTCCCTCCCCCTGCTGTCTGAGTGCACGTAATCAGGGGACATGGGGTTGGAACGGGGCAAGTAATGAAGGATATGGGCAGACCCGGTGTGGGGAGGGAGTCGCTGGTGGTTGGGGTCTTGTGTTCATGACTCTTTCATTCCCTCTCTTCCTGCCCCTCCCCCCAATCTCCCCACATGCCCTACAACCCACAGTGTTGTGCAAAGCTTTCTACCGACCCCAAAATCAATAAATGGCATTTATTGGAGAATGGAACTTCCCTCCAGTCCACTCTTCCTGCAGGGTGGGGGTTGTCGTCCTTTCCCCGAGCGTTAGTGTGTTGTCACGGGGTGATGTTTTGCTGCAATGAGCAAAGCCGGCTGTGTGTCCCATCTGGGCTCCAGTCAGCTGTGCTGGGTCTGGAGACGGGATCTAGAAGGTTCTTTGGAAGTCAAGAATGAGGCAGCTGTGGTGACACCTGTTGCGTTCATTAAACAATAACCACCACCACTGTAGGGAGAGGGTGAAGCGAGGGAACGAAAGGAAGGGCCCTAGTAGTTGTGGTTTTATAACGAACAAGATAGATAAGAGACATTCCATTGAATGAGACAGCCTACCAGACGGTCAGGTTAAACTGGGCTGCAGAGAAACTGCTAGAAAATACAGATGGGTGTGCAATTACAGAAAATTAATTGAACAATCACACAAATGTGATTATGTAAAAATATAAAAGCAAATCTGTGATGCTGAGGCGCTCTCAGGCCCTGGTCAGACCACACCTGGAGTGTCGTGAGCAGTTCTGGACTTGTTATCTGAGGAAGGACGTGCTGACATTGGAGAGGGTTCTGGAGGTTCACAAAAATGATTCTGGGATTGAGAGGCTTGTCACATCAGGAGTGTTTGATGGCCCTGGGCCTGTTCTTGCTGCAATTCAGAAGAATGAGAGCTGCCCTCATTGAAACCAATCAAATGTTGAAAGGCCTCGATAGACTGGGTGTGGAGAGGATGTTTCTTATAGTGGGGGAGTCTAGGACCAGAGGGCACAGCCTCAGAATAGAGGGATGTCCATTGAGAACAGATGAGGAGGAATTTCTTCAGCCAGAGAGTGGTGAATCTGTGGAATTCTTTGCCAAAGGCAGGTGTGAAGGCCGTCTTTATGTATATTTAAGGCAGAGGTTGATAGATTCTTGATTGGTTGGGGCACAAAGGGATACGGGGAGAAGGCAGGAGACTGGGGCTGAGAGGGAAATGGAGCAGACTCGATGCACCAACTGATTGAATTCTGCTCCGAAATCTTATGGTCTGAACATATGCAACAGGAAGCCAAAGTACAAGACAAAAGGATTTAGACTCTGCGATTTAGTGATAGCAAGACATTTGTTCTTTGCTGCTGCTGGGAATGGCTTTGGTTCATTCACGGTTTGTTTACTGTGGTGTTTGTGTCCCTGGCGACCACAGGGGGACTGCATTGGTCTCTGAATCAGCACTCCAGTGATGTCAGCCTGACTCTGCTGCACTCGTTATGGAGGTGGAGGTGAAGGTGTCCTTGTGGGAGGGGTGGGTACCTCCAGGGTGAAATTTAATCCCGACGGGAGCAGCGAGCTGGAGTTGTGGGGGAAGGGCAGTGTAATCGCGGGGTTAAAGCTGAGGGGAGTGGACATGAGTGAGCTTTCGAAGGTGCCAGGCAGGTTAAGAAAGCGGTATAAAAGCAACTGAGATGAGGAGAAACTGCAATCAAGTTCACGCTTATCGTCATTCAACTGTACACATGCATACCACAGACCGAAACTGTCACAATGGGGGCGTTGGGAACGGACCCAAATACAAGACACAGACACTGAAGTACAAGGAACAGGATTTGACTAGAGTAGGGACGTGACAGGATACAGACAAGGAGCAGGGACAAGAATGCAGACCAGGGCCAGGACATGGACTAGACAGGGAACGCAGACAAGGAACTATGAACTAGGAGCCCGTGCTTGGAGTCCGAGCCAGAGACTGGACAAGGACCCAGAACCTGGGTCTTGCCTCGGGCTTGGACCCCAGAATCAGGCAAGGACATGTCATGGCTGCAGGACAGGACGTGGCTGGGGTCGTGGCTCTTGGGACTTGAGGCTGATAACTCGGAGGCTGGAGCTCAGAGACAGACTGGGAACTGTACATCAACATAGAGTCAGGACTTATCCTTCAAAAAGCCAGGACTCATCTTTAACATGACACTAACACAAGACGGCAGTATATAGACATAGAGCCGGGACTTATCCTACAACAAGCCGGGACTCAACTTTTAGCTCCACGCCAAGGTGGGACAGGTAACAGCAGAACAGCCAGACTTACCCAACAGAGGCGAGGACAAGAAAAGACAAACACTGAAGAACAACAGACAGTTCCATCTCTGCTTCAGGGTTGCTCCAAGTCACAGTTACAGCCAACAACCTCAGCTGGCTACGGAAACAGCCAGATCCCTACTGTTACGTACCCCGTAACTGGGTTGCCAAACCAGCAGAAATGGATCACTCAGTTGGAGTCTGGATTACTAGATCTAAGAAAGTTTTATTAAAGAAACAAGCAACACAGTAATCGAAAGGATAATAAATGCAACAGTTCAGCAATGATAAACACACGTGTGCACAGAATTAAGATAACAGGATCAATCAAGCTCTATCGTTGTCTAGGGATAAATGACCAACTTCAAAGTGACACAAAAGTCCAGTTCGATTTAATAGTTCAGTTCGCAGTAATCGTTGCCATGGCGATGGACAATGTGGGGGGAAGGAGAGAGAGAACAAGAACGACTGATCATTCAAAACGGCTTCCACTCACAGACCTGCGATATTGCTCACAAGCAGCTTTCGGGCGAGTCCTTTGTGATGTCACCTGAGGTCACCGACTGTGACCCCTCCTGCAGATGCGGTCGATCCTCTGCAGTGACCCTGGCAGCCCAGGCAAGGGCGGACACACACCGGGTTCCCGCTGATTGTACCTTTCCACCCTGTGCGTCTAAGGCTTGGTTCCGCAACCAGCCTTCCAAACGACTCCCACCACTTGCGTGGGGGGGGGGGGGGGGCACCGCTTCCAGGGTCTCGTTACCTCGGGGTGTTGTGTGTGTGTGCCTTAGCCAACCTGTCCCTTTTTATCCCCCTGCTGGGGTATCGCCTGTCCATCACTTCAAACAGTTCAGGGTTCAAAGGGGGAGCCGATCTTGACAATACCCAGACTGATGGCTCCTTCATTAACATCTCCAAATGCTGCTTCATTGTGTTCCTTATCTCTCCCTCCCCTGAGGACAGGTGGCAGACCAACTGCTGATGCCACTGGTGCTAGCCCAGGCCAACAAACATCTCAATTTATGTGTATTCTCGTCACACTTCCCCCCCTTTAAGGATTTTTACCGGGGTAAAAATTACAAACATGAGTACATTATTTGATACACACAAATATACATCTTTATCAGCTATTTGGCTAGTACAGAGAATTTGAAGTTGTCAGCACCTTGACAGACAGTCAGCAATCACATTTTCCGTCCCTTTTATATGTGTTATTAATAATCCCTTAGACCAGGCTCCAATTTAGCAAACTCCATAGTGGCCAAAAACACTGATGAATTGCGATCAATGTAACCTCTCATTTGGTTTTGTCCCAGACCACAATAACAAGGGTCGTCCCATTCTGACTTAGTTTTCTCTCGCAAGGGCTTAGTAGGAGGGGGAGGGGTAGTGACCGCAGAGTTATTGCAAAACTTCCTACAGTACCCCACCATCTCCAAGAGCCTTCTGAGGGCCCTCTTGTCTGTCGGGGTTGGGAGGTCAGCGATAGCCTGCACTGTAGCTTGCATCGCTGCCAGCTGCCCCTGTGTCACCACAATTCCCAGGTAAGTGACCTTCGTGTGGCCGAACTCATTTTTTTCAAGCTGGCTTCAGACAGCCGTATTAAATTGCCAATACACACCTCTGTGTTCGTCAGCCCTTTAGTCACTGAATTACTCATTCTATATGGGTGTTGCTTACTAGGCTGTCCTATTGTAACAGACACCACCCAACGTCCCAGTTCTTTGCATCGCCTCGGGACAATCAAACACACGGGTGCGAGTCGTTTAATTACTTCTCCTAAAGAGTCGCTTTGTTTGGGGATTAAGGGAGAGACCTTATCAGCAGACCTGGCCAAAACAATAGCCTTCTCCCATCTGGTCGATACCATACTCATCTTTTCAAAATGGTTCTTTCCTCTTATCAGGGGGCCCCTAGCTTCATTGACGTCCACGCTAACCCTGACTAGGTTTGTTAGCGTATCAAAAGCCTGTGACCGTCTCAGTTCACGTCAGCCATAATCAATAACATCCTCCCCCCGGGCAGCCGGTAAACCTCTTCCATGGTTCCACCAACTGTTCCCTCCAGTACCCCAAAATGTCCACCGGGGGGTACCTTGTGGGCCAGGTTAAAAACCTCATCCTCATAACTCTTTTGCACCACCCCCCATTCCTCATCTGTGGGTACTGTACTTGATTTCCCTTCCTTCCTTAGCACTTCCTCCTCCGCACAATAGCCTACTAGTTCCCTTGTCAAGTCTGTGTCAGAGAGAGCTCTCTCTGCCAAAACCATCAGCCCCTCGTCTCGCTCCTGCGTCTGCACAAATTCTTTCCTGGCTAATGCTACGTCTGTCCCAGCTCCCTCACTACCTCTTGCCTCACTACACTCCTTTTCATTTTCTACCCCTGTCTCGTACAAGACTGGCAGAAACGTCTCAGCTAAATTCACTACCGCGGTCCCGTGATGAACCTGTGAGTCCATGGGCGGGGCCTCAATGCTGGCAGGCTGACCTGTCAATCTCACGACTGGGAACACGATTCCCCCGGCGATGTCATTACCGAGCAAGACTTCCACGCCTTTCATCGGTAATTCAGACCTCACCCTGATCATGACTAGTCCAGAGACCAGGTTGCTTTGTAAGTGTATCTGGTGCAAAGGGACTGACTCTGTCCCTTCCCCAACACCTTTGACCTTGACCTCCCCAGTCTGGGTCTCTGAGCTAAGCTCTAATACACTCTTCAGTATTAGTGACTGACACGCTCCCGTGTCTCTCCAGATCTGCACTGGAACTGGGTTTAACCCCTCCTTCACTGACACCAATCCGGCCGAGATAAACCTCTCGCGCCCTTCCTGAACTTCGGCAGACCTGTCCTTCCCGCGGTTCATGTACCAGCTCGATACAGCCAGTCAAAATCGCTGTCTTCTCTTTTCCCGTCTACTTCTTTGGGGCAAAGCACCTGGACGCAAAGTGTCCGACTTTCCCACAATTATAACAGATGACCCCAGGGGACTTCCTGCCAGACTGCTCCTGGTCTACCTTATCCTTCTCACTAGTCCCCGGCTTACTTTCTGACTTTTCCGGCGGACTCTCCCCGCCCTCTTGACTACCCTTCTGGTAGCTTTTACTCAGGGAAAACTTCATTTTATGCGTCAACGCATACTCGTCCGCTAACTTAGCAGTTGTGGCTAACGTGGCTGCCTCTTTCTCATCTAGGTAGGGTCTCATACCCTCAGGGACACAACCTTTAAACTGCTCAATCAGGATCAGCTGTAGCAGTCTGTCATAATCCCCCTCTACCCCCTTTGAGGCGCACCAACGCTCACAATATGTCTGCATCTCACGGGCAAACTCCAAATACGTGCGGTCCCACTGCTTCCTCGCATTCCGGAACCTCTGCCGGTATGCCTCCGGGACCAACTCATAAATCCTGAGGATGGCCTCTTTCACCATCTCATACCTCTGGGCATCTTCCGCGGACAAAGCTGAGTAAGCTTGTTTGGCTTTCCCTTTCAGTACACTCTGAAGCAAAACAACCCACTTATCCCTCGGTGAGTCCTGACTTATAGCCACTTTTTCGAAGTGGAGAAAGTACCAATCCACGTCAGTATCGTCAAATGGGGGAACCAGCCTAACCTCCTGGGTCGCCCGGAACCCTCCACCTTGGTTCGGCACGAGCCCCTGCTCTGCCCTTAACCTTAACTTCTCCAGCTCGAATTCCCTTTCCCTCTGTTTCTCCAACTGCCTCTCTCTCTCTCTTTCCTTTCTAACTCTCTCTCCTGCTCTTCTCGCTGTAACTGTCTGTCTGTCCCTCTCTTTCTCTTCTCGCTCCAACTGCTGTACCCGGAACTCGTGCTCGAGTCTCAGTTTTTCAAGCTGCACCTGTACCGCGTCTCCGGCAGGTTTTTCAATAGATACCACCTCCAGCTCGCCTTGGGGAAACACACCTTTTGATACATAGTGCTCTACGATAGCTCTGTGTATCTCCTCTCTCCTCATTGTCGACTTCCCCTTAGCAAGATTCAACCGTTTGGCCACAGCTTCCAATTCCGATTTCCTGGCATCCTCTAATGCCTCCAAGGTTGGCGCCTTTATAAATTCCTCAGCCTCCATTTCTGCTGTTTGTCTTTTCTTTCGTTTGGGAATTTTGACCCAATCAATTTACTCCGTCCCAAATTTAGCGTTCAAAATCGTGGACAAGAACCCCACTTATGTTACGTACCCTGTAACTGGGTTGCCAAACCAGCAGAAATGGATCACTCAGTTGGAGTCTGGATTACTAGATCTAAGAAAGTTTTATTAAAGAAACAAGCAACACAGTAATCGAAAGGATAATAAATGCAACAGTTCAGCAATGATAAACACACATGTGCACAGAATTAAGATAACAGCATCAATCAAGCTTTATCGTTGTCTAGGGATAAATGACCAGTTTCAAAGTGACGCAAAGTTCAGTTCAATTTAGTTCAGTTTGCAGTAATCGTTGCCATGGTGATGGACAATGTGGGGGAAGGAGAGAGAGAACAAGAACGAATGATCATTCAAAACGGCTTCCACACACACACCTGTGATATTGCTCACAAGCAGCTTTCGGGCGAGTCCTTTGTGATGTCACCTGAGGTCACCGACTGTGACCCCTCCTGCAGATGCGGTCGATCCTCTGCAGTGAACCTGGCACCCCAGGCAAGGGCGGACACACACCGGGTTCCCGCTGATCGTACCTTTCCACCCTGTGTGTCTAAGGCTTGGTTCCGCAACCAGCCATCCAAACGACTCCCGCCACTTGCGGGGGGGGGGGGCACTGCTTCCAGGGTCTCGTTACCTCGGGGTGTTGTGTGTGTGTGCCTTAGCCAACCTGTCCCTTTTTATCCCCCTGCTGGGGTATCGCCTGTCCATCACTTCAAACAGTTCAGGGTTCAAAGGGGGAGCCGATCTTGACAATACCCAGACTGATGGCTTCTTCATTTAACATCTCCAAATGCTGCTTCATTGTGTGCCTTATCTCTCCCTCCCCTGAGGACAGGTGGCAGACCAACTGCTGATGCCACTGGTGCTAGCCCAGGCCAGCAAACATCTTAATTTATGTGTATTCTCATCACACTACCTAGCTCAGAGTGGCTGAGAGCCACTCAGCTGGCCCAGGAAACGGCCAAATCCATACCACAAAGACAGCCCTGACTACTGACAGCAAGGCTCCATGAGGGGATGGTTCCCCAACGTGGCCTAAAGATGGCAAGTGGCTGCTGTAGTCTTCCACCGGCAGGTTGCTCCCAGGGGATCTTGACAAGACAAACCAACAGCCCACACTCAACCCCAAGGCTACTTATATTCCAAGCCCCAAGATGGGAATCAGGTGCCTGTGATTAACTCAACCAAAACAAGGGATAGCTGGAAGACCCGGAGTCCTGAGTCCATGGACCGGACCTTGAACTGGAATACGGACTTCACAGACCAGACCATGAGAGAAACGTCCTCCCTCCAGATCAGGGGCACGTAACCTGGACACAACAAAGTCATCAAGGTTGAAAGTAAATTTATTATGGAAGAACATGTCACCACTTACACCTTGGGATTCACTTTCTTGTGGACATAATCAATGAAAGTCTGTAGAAACAGGGTAGATAAGCAGTGTGCAAGCACAACAGACTGTGCAAACACAAAAGAAAATAATAGTAAATAAATATGCAATAAATATCGAGAACATGAGATGAAGTGTCCCTGAAAGTGAGTCGATTGGTTGTGGGAATAAGATGACAAATGGTAAAGTATATTGCTGAAGATTCTGAGCTCGCTGTCAGTGTGGCACTTGGCATGACACGATTGCAGCTCCAGGCATTCCAGAGTTGTTAGTTTAATTCCTGTCCCACTCGTAAGGAGCTTACGTTCTCCCTGTGAACTGCAGGGGTTTCCTCCGGGTGCTCTGGTTTCCTCCACCAATCCAAAGACTTGCCAGTTGGAAAGTTAATTGGTCACTGTAACTATGCTGTGGTGAGGTTGGGGTGAAATGGTGGTTTCTGGGTGGTGCAGCTCATTGGGCCTGTCCTGCGTCGTATCTCCAAGTAAATGAATGAACGCACGCATGAGATGCATTTACGACACCAGTTAAAAAGTAAACAGTGTAACGCTACTGGTGCTGGGTGGTGACGGTGTTCAGTAGTCTCACGGTCTGGGGGTAGAAGCTGTTTCCCACTCTGCCAGTCTGCAGTCAGAGTAACCTGGGTCAACTTGTGAATGGCTGGAGCTTTCAAACAGGTGGCGGAGTAAGCGGCCACGGGCGGGCCCAGGGCAGCCCTGGTAAATGTGTGGAACAGTACAGACCCTTTGGCCCATTATTGTTATGCTGATCCCTGAAACTTCTGCAAGTTCAATCTAACCCTCTCTCACATTACTCTAGAAAGAGAAACGGTGGGCATAGATATACATGCATGGGGGGGGTGCGGGAAGAGTTCAAAATATTTATTATCAAAGTGCCTATTTTACCTTGCAATTAATTTCCCTGTGGGCATTTACAGGAGAATGAAGAAATACAATAGAACTTAGGAAAAAAAACTGTATAAACAAAGACTGACAAACAACCAATGTGCAAAAGACAAACTGCAAATATAAATAATATTGAGTTGTAAAGACTCGTTGAAAGTGAGTGCGTAGTTGTAGAATCGGTTGAGAGTTGTGGGTGAAGTTATCCACACAGGTTCAGGAGCCTGATGGCTGAGGGATAGTTACTGTTCCTGAACCCGGCGGTGTGGGACCTGAGGCTCCTGTCCCACCTCCCTGATGGCAGCAGTGCGAAGACAGCGTGGCCCGGGTGCTGGTGCTGGGTGCTGCTTTCCTGTGGCAGTGTCAATGGTGGGGAGGGCTTTGCATTTACAGGGACAGAAAGAAATAAAATAGAATTCATGAAAAACTAAACATGGACAAAGATGCACAAACGACCAATGTGAGAAAGAAGACAAAACTGCAAATGAATAATTCTGAGAACAGGAGTCAGGGTCATTGAAAGGGAATCTATAGGTTGTGGTTTGACCATTGCAGACATCCCACCCTGCAAAAACTCATTTCAGGGAGGTAGCACCATCAATTTGCGGGAGAGGTGGGATGTCTGTAGTAGAGTAGCTCCTTAGCAGCTGGCCATCTAGTTTAAATAACGTTAGCTATGCTAATGAACGAAAGACACCTGTTAAACTCACCTCAACATGGCTTGTACAGTCTTAACCCACCATGGGCAATAGAAAAGTCACTGTTGCAAACAGTACAGTGAGCAACACTGTCATTATTTTTGACCCTTATTAGGCCGGGGTACACTAGGGAGGTCTGGGGTGATGTACATTTTATATTTTTTGCAACACTCCACAATGGCGTGTTTTCTCCGCCCCCTCTCCCCCCCTCTCCCCCCTTCCCCCTCCCTCCCCCTCCCTCTCCAGCTTGCCTTCACTCGCGCGCTCTTGCTTGCTTTTTCTCTCACTCGCTCTCAAAAAAAAAAGATTTCCGTGATATTGTATATAATTTGCGGGCATCAGGGAGCCAGTGTTAATATGCGGGAGACTCCCGGAACTTCCGGGAGAGGTGGGATGTCTGCCATTGACTTGTGACGTTCCATCATGTGTGTAAAATCAGAAATGACTTACTGTAATTTATAGTTTCTAATCAATGTTCTCACTAATTTTTAGTTGTCAGTGTGCACAAAAATCTTATGTTGTGCAAATTTTTTTCCTGTGACAAAAATATGTGCGCACTGAATGCACACATGGGACAGTTTATGTAGGGTTACAAAATATTTGACATAAAACTGCACAGAATAACAACAAAATATCATACATATTTAAGTCACACACACAAAAAATGCTGGTGAACGCAGCAGGCCAGGCAGCATCTCTAGGAAGAGGTACAGTCGACGTTTCAGGCCGAGACCCTTCGTCAGGACTAACTGAAGGAAGAGCTAGTAAGAAATTTAAAAGTGGGAGGGGGAGGGGGAGATCTGAAATGATAGGAGAAGACAGGAGGGGGAGGGATGGAGCCAAGAGCTGGACAGGTGATTGGCAAAAGGGATACGAGGCTGGAGAAGGGAGAGGATCATGGGACGGGAAGCCTCGGGAGAAAGAAAGGGGGAGGGGAAACCCAGAGGATGGGCAAGGAGTTATAGTGAGAGGGACAGAGGGAGAAAAAAGAGAGGGGGAAAAAAAGGGAAAGAAAAAATATCAAAATAATAAAAAATAAATAAGGGATGGAGTACGAAGGGGAGGAGGGGCATTAACGGAAGTTAGAGAAGTCAATGTTCATGCCATCAGGTTGGAGTTATTTAATTTTTATCATATTTAAGTCACTCAGTTTTTTTTCTCTCTCCTGTCTTTGGCATTTACCCATTCTTTGTAAACTCTATCTAGACTAATAGAACTTCCATCCAATTGAAGCTTTTGATTCTCATTAACATATCCAAATGACATTCACCTAAACGGTTTCTCAGCTTGTTTTTGGGTTGATTCATTGGGCTAAAACCTCGCTCACAGTCCGCACTAGACACAAGAAAGGTTCCCCCAATGTCCATCAACTGTGCAAGGTCGCAAAACTGTTCATTTTGAAGTACAAATGCCACCATTTGAGCAAAGTTTGAAATTGGTTTGGATTTAATTTTTTTCTTGCACAGAAAATTTGAAATCATTAAACTGTCTAACTATTACGATATTTTCAGCTAGAAAGTCATGATATTTTAGACATAAGGACATTAACTTGTTCATCGCCAAATGTGAAGTCACAATCTGCAATTGCGGAGAAATCAAAAGCTGACCATTCTTGTCCCTCAACTTTGATCTCTGGGTTTGATTGTTTTCGCTCTTGCTCATCTGCACTCAACCGTAACATGCGCAGCACTCCTGTAACGGGTAATGATGGGTTCTGTTGCCTGAGCTTTTGTACACCATCCAAATGCGATTTACTTGGCAAATGACACTTCAAAAAAGTCAAGTTTCCAAATATCACCCCACTTCTTTCCACTAGCGAATTCTCCAGCAACTTTCACATCAGGGCAATACAAACAGAAAACTCCAGTTTCCGAATTATACATAAATATTTCTCATAGCTGAACGTTCATGACCTCATGAGCTTTCGGTGTAGCAGTTTCTACTGTTTTGTTAAGCCATTCAACTTTAAACAAATTTGCAGTTCTTTTACGCTTCACGCCCTTCGCTTCTTTTGAATTCGACACAGTGAATCAATATTTTTTCCAATAAAAACTTAGTAAGCTATCTACAAGATTTGAAACAGATCTTTGTAAACTTTACAATATGAACACTGTCCGCCAAGCACGGCTGCCGCCGTTGCAGCTATACAAACTGGAACAGGAAAGGTGAGGTGACGTGCATTGTGGTATTTGAAAAACCGACTAACTAGTTATCAGAAACGGTTAGCTAAAAGATTATTTTCAATAAGTATAATTATTAATTACTACATTACTTTAGGTAACTAACCTTTTGTGCGAACATTAATTTCTTTTGTGTGCTGGTTGAAAAATGTGTGCGGGCACACACACAGCTTAGAGGGAACTATGTTTCTAATGTATTGCAATCTACTTCTGACGCAAAACAAGAAAATTCACAGCATATAACAGGAATTCTGCAGATGCTGGAAATTCAAGCAACACACATCAAAGTTGCTGGTGAACGCAGCAGGCCAGGCAGCATCTCTAGGAAGAGGTACAGTCGACGTTTCAGGCTGAGACCCTTCGTCAGGACTAACTGAAGGAAGAGTTAGTAAGAGGTCCTGACCAAGGGTCTCGGCCTGAAATGGTGACTGTACCTCTTCCTAGAGATGCTGCCTGGCCTGCTGAATTCACAGCATATGCCAGTGATATTAAAACTGGCTGTGGTTCTGAAGCATTCACGTGCTGGTGGTGTTTCTGAGAAGATGAGGCTTGTGAATCACTGACATCTTAATAAAAGACTGGAAAACAAGCAGGCAGGTGACAGCGAAATGGCTGGAATTGAGATGCAGAAAGGGCCAGTGCTGGAAATATTCACCAGGTTGGGCAGCGTCTGTGGAGGCACACAGTTCCGGCATAAACTGGCAAAGCTGGTCATCTGAATCCCTGAGTCGCAGCTTATGTTTAACTAAGGCTGTGTCATGGTCCGGTCTGTGAAGTCCGCATTCTGGTTCACAGTCCAGTCCGTGGACTCAAAACTCCAGGTTTTCCAGCTGTCCCTCGTTGTTTGAGTTAATCATAGGCACCTAATTCCCATCTTGGGACTTGGAATATAAGTAGCCTTGGGGTTGAGTGTGGGCTGCTGATTTGTCTTGTCAGTCCCCCTTGGATTAACCTGCCGATGAAACCATTTGTGATCTCTAGGCCTGGTTGGAGGACCACTGCTTCATGGAGCCTTGTTGACACTTGTTGGAGAAGTCTTTGTGGTATGGATATGGCTGTTTCCTGGGCCAGCTGAGTGGCTGTCAGCCCCTCCGAGCTAGGTAGGGATCCAGCTGTTTCCGTAGCCAGCTGAGGTTGCTGGCTGAACTGAGACTTGGAGCTTCCCTGGAGCAGAGATGGAACTGTCTGTTGTTCTTTGGTGTTTGTCTCTTTCTGTCCTTGTCTCTGTGGGTAAGTCTGGCTGTTCTGCCGTTACCTGACGGAGGGACTTGTCCCACCTTGGTGTGGAGATGAAGTTGAGTCCCGGCTCTGTGTCTATGTTCTGTCCTGTCTCATGTTAGTGTTGTGTTAAAGATGAGTCCCGGCTCTATGTTGATGTTCGGTTCCCAGTCTGTCTCTGAGCTCCAAGAACCCGAGCCTCGACGATTCCGCAGTCAAGCTGAAGACCCAAGACGCCAGCCTCAAGTCTCAAGAGCAAAGACCCCAGCCTGTCTCCAGGCTCTGGCCTCTAGACCCCAGCCACATCCTGTCCTGAAGCCACGTCATGTCCTTGCGCGGTTCTGGGGTCTGAGCCCGAGGCAAGTTCCTTGTACTTCAGTGTGTCTTGCATTTGGGTCCATTACCAGCGCCCCACTGTGAAAGGCTGGGCTGTTCTAAGTACTCGCTTTGTAATAAAAGGCAGATTCTTGGGCTTTCTGGTGCACATCTCGACCACACCAGTGATGTCTGCCCAGGGAGAGTACGAGCCACACATCGGACCTCACTTCCTGCACCGAAATCCAGGACACTTTGCCTCCCTGGCTCCCCGCACTGCATGCCTGCATTTTGCTGCTCGGTTTCCTGGCGTTGGACTTCATCTGCACACCTGGCTGGTGCTGAAGGCTCTGCTGTTGAGAAACAGTACTGTTTGTCTGAAGACTCCCGAGCAAATGGAGCTGGTGAGGATTGCGATGCTGGTGCAATGCAGACAGGTTGCACAGCGTGTCGTCAGCCCTGGCAGAGCACGGAGCATCTGCTGACCTCACCACGTCAGAGAGTGAATGTGCTTCTGTGGGGATTTGAAACCCACACTGCCCAGAAAATGCCGAGACTCAGCTCTCGTCAGGGCGACAGACCCTGAGTAGTTTAGATTAGATGTCGGGGTCAGTTTGTCACATGTACATTGAAACAGAGTGAAATACTTTGCTTCCTTTGCTGACCAGCACAGTCCGAGGATGTGCTTGGGGCAGACGGCAAGTGTCACCACACACTCCGGCGTCAACATAGCGTGTCTGTAACTTACTGACCCAAACCTGTACCCCACAGTAAACAGACCGGACAGTGTACTTTCCACACTCCCCCATCCCCACAGTAAACAGACTGGACAGTGTACTTTCCACACTCCCCCATCCCCACAGTAAACAGACTGGACAGTGTACTTTCCACACTCCCCCATTCCCCACACTAAACAGACTGGACAGTGTACTTTCCACACTCCCCCATTCCCCACAGTAAACAGACTGGACAGTGTACTTTCCACACCCCCCCATTTCCACACAGTAAACAGACTGGACAGTGTACTTTCCACACTCCCCCATTCCCCGTGTCCCCATATTGACTCAGCAGTGTTCTCTCTCTCTCTCTCTCTCTCTGCCATTCAAGCATTTGTTCAGATGTTTCTGAAACGCCATGAGAATCTCTGCCTCTCTGGCATACTACAGGCTCCAGCCACCCGCCCTGTGAAAAATTCTCCTCGGATCCCCTCCAAATTTCTTAAAGTGAGTTTTATCTGTGATGTGTACAGTGAAACTTCTGTGAAATGGGTAGCTTGAGTTCATACCCATCCGTGTGAGGATGTGCTGGGGGCAGCCCGCAAGTGTTGCCATGCTGCTCGTTCCAACATAGCGTGCCCACAACCCGTAATGCTCGTCGGTGCCTAATTGGAATGTGGAGGAAATTGGCATGGGGCTGTGGCGAATGTACAGGCGGTGGTGGGAATCGAACCTGAGTTTCTGGCACTGTGTGAAGTGTTGCACTAACCGCTATGCTACCGTGTTACCCTTCCACTGACAGTTCGATCTCTCATCCCCTCTGTCTCACTTTGTATCTGGAGGAGCTCAGCAGGTCAGGCAGCGTCGTGGAAGGGAGTGGATGGTCCATGTTTTGGCTGAGACCCTCAATCCCGAACACCGTCGGCCCATTTCCCTCCATAGACTGGGCGTCTGGTGTAACACTTCACAACACCACTGATGGGGGTTTATTTCCCACTGCAGTCCATCAGGAGTCTGTATTTCTCCGTGATTGTGGCCTTGCTCCCACATTCCAAAGACGCCCGGGTTAGGGTCAGTGAGTTGTGGGCCCGCTGCATTGGCACAGGAAACGTGGCACCAGCTGGCCAGCGTCTCCTCAGCCTGTGGTTGCTGATCTAAATAACTACACTGTTTCAATGCACATGACAAATAAAGCTGTTCTTTCTTCAGTATCTTTGAAGACGAAAGATCTTTAATCAGTAGATGCTGCCTGACCTGCATTTTGTGTTTGCTCCTGATTTCCAGCACCTGCAGTCTTGGTTTTACTGGTTGAGTTTTGCGTCTGCAGTGTTCTGGGTTCAGCGACCAGTGTGTTGAAGGTTGCTGTACTGTGTATCGGGACATTGACAGTTAGTCCCCGAGGTTCCAGAGATCTGAGTGACTATTACAGCACTGAGCCGTGTGCTGGCTTTGTCTCCCTCCCATCAGCCCGGCTGTAATGAAAGAATCCACTAGGATTCGGCCTCGACCGACTCCCTTGGGAAGGAAGGGCACACATCCGCAGGGATCGGCAGTCTCGCCGAACTCCCTGCTTTCACCCCATGTGGGTCTGCTGATCTGCGGGCTGACCTTGGGATCAGCACCCCCCCCCCCCCGCCCCGGGACTATGCTGTCTATGCTGTCCGCTTTCCGCACCATCACCCGTGTACTCTCCGGCTGCTCCACAGGCTCGGTCCTCGTGACTGAATCTTTGGTCACCTTGACCGTAGAGAATTGGCAGGCGCAGCTGGTGACGTAACTGTGTCAATAAGCATCTGGTCTCTGGAGAGGGAACAAAAGTAATTAAAATTAGAGGCAACAGAATTTTAAGGTGATCGGAGGAAAGTATAGGGGAGATATCAGAAATAGCATTTTTTAATATAATTGTGGGTACATGGAATACCCTGCCAGGGGTAGGTGGTAGAGGCAGACACATTAGGGGCACTTAAGAGGCAGTTGGATTGGCAAGTGTACGGTAAAAAAAATGGAGGGCTACGTGGGAGGGAAGGGTTGGATTGCTCTTGGCGCAGGTTAAGGGATCGGTACAGAATTGTGGGCTGAAGGGCCTGTACTGTGCTGTAATGCTCTATGTCGTTTACAGTCTTGGGCACGTCCTTCCAAATCATCTTTGGGTTCTGTTCTGGAGACTGCTGTGACTCTCATCGTTTCAAACTGATGTGCGATGGATTTGTTTGTACAGCAATGGTTTGTTCAAGGTCAGACCAGGCCCCTTGCTGCCCCAGGGCTTTGCTGGGAAAAGCAGTGAGCCTTTGTTGCATCGTAATGTCCTCTGACAGTGTGTGTGGATGCAAGCCAAGTTACCAAGTGTGGGCAGGGGCAGGGCCAACAGAGGCGAGGTGACACTTGGGGGCTGCCCCCCGGCACACCCTCAGTCGTTGATGCAGTCCAGGCCTTATAGTTTACAATGCAGGTACCTGCTGGAATTCCTGTATTTATGCACATTTTATTCCATATCTGTATTTTTGTAATTCTTTATAATTGTTGGGTGTTGATTGCCAACACACCACAGCAAATTCCTAATGCATGCAATTGTATACTGTACTTGATGGCCTCCTGTATTAAATAATGTGGCCACTGAGTATATGTAGGCCGTATCTCGGGTAGTGATGAGTTTGAACACGGAGGGGAAATTAAGAACCTGGTGGCATGGTGTGAAGACAATAACCTATCCCTCAACGTCAGCAAGACGAAGGAATTGGTTGTTGACTTCAGAAGGAGTAGTGGACCGCACGACCCAATTTACATCGGTGGTGCGCAAGTGGAACAGGTCAAAAGCTTTAAGTTCCTCGGGGTCAATATCACAAATGACCTGATTTCGTCCAACCAAGCAGAGTTCACTGCCAAGAAGGCCCACCAGCGCCTTTACTTCCTGAGAAAACTAAAGAAATTTGGCCTGTCCCCTAAAACCCTCACTAATTTTTATAGATGCACCGTAGAAAGCATTCTTCTAGGGTGCATCACAACCTGGTATGGAAGTTGTCCTGTCCAAGACCGGAAGAAGCTGCAGAAGATCGTGAACACGGCGCATCACATCACACAAACCAATCTTCTGTCCGTGGACTCACTTTACACCGCACGTTGTCGGAGCAGTGCTGCCAGGATAATCAAGGACACGACCCACCCAGCCAACACACTTTTCGTCCCTCTTCCCTCCGGGAGAAGGCTCAGGAGCTTGAAGACTTGTACGGCCAGGTTTGGGAACAGCTTCTTTCCAACTGTGATAAAACTGCTGAACGGATCCTGACCTGGATCTGGGCCGTACCCTCCAAATATCCGGACCTGCCTCTCGGTTTATATGCACTACCTTACTTTCCATTTTCTATTTATGATTTATAATTTAAATTTTTAATATTTACTAATTTTAACTATCAATATTTATAATATTTAATATTTGTAATCCAGGGAGTGTGAAGCGCAGAATCAAATATTGCTGTGATGATTGTACGTTCTAGTACCAATTGTTTGGTGACAATAAAGTAAAGTATGTTCATGGTCTTCTGTTGTGGCCCATTCACTTCTAGGTTCGACATGTTGTGCTTTCAGGGATGCTCTGCTGCACACCACTGTCGTAACACGTGGTTATTTAAGTTACTGTCGCCTTCCTGTCAGCTTGAACCAGTTGGGACATTCTCCTCTGCACTCTCATTAACAGGACATTTTCACCCACAGAACTGCTGCTCACTGGATGTTTAGTTGTTTCTTACACCATTCTCTATAAACTCTAGAGACTGTTGTGTGTGAAAGTCCCAGGAGATCAGTTTCTGAGTTACTCAAACCATCCCAACTAGCACCAACAATCATTCCAGGGTCAAAGCCACTTGGATCTCATTTCTTTCCCATTCCGATGTTTGGTCTGAACCTCTTGACCATGTCTGTGTGCTTTTATGCATAGAGTTGCTGCCACACGATCGGCTGATTGGATATTTGCATTACTGAGGTGTACAGGTGTCACTGAGTGGATATAGATTCCCTAAAGTTGTTATCACCACGATGGGGAAGGGTGTAGAATAAGCTCCTACTACTCATTTTATTTTCCCAATGGCTTGTATCTCAAATAGCCTCTGACAACCAAATCCAGCTCCTGGCCTTTACGTCTGGCTTGGCTACGAAGCCCAGAAGAACCATTTCTACTGACAGGGAGGGCAAAGCTTGGTTACTGGCACGTTAAAACTAGTTGCTTCAGGTGGATGAGGCTTGGCAGCTCATCTCAGAAGGAGAATTCTGATCTCCAACTTAGGCTGCTTTGTAGCTCTATCCACTCATGGGGAAGGTTTTGCTCATAAATCCTGAGGGAATCCCTAAGGCAGTACAGCCTTGAGTTCAACATTGACTGGCATCTCCTGCAACACCACTGGTGCCAAACTATTGGTCTCTGCTGTTTCTTTGGGTTCATCGGCTGCGTGGAGTGGGGGAGCCTGCTGCACGGGCAACAGCTTGCTCTCCATATCGTACTGTCCTGCGTAGGCAGCTGGGAGACAACATCTATGGTCGACCCTGGCCAACAAAGGCCAGGAGTGTATGTCACAAAGTTGATCCTTGAACTTGGATGATCTGTCTGACAGGTAAATAAATCTGAATCAGAGGATGCACTGTGCCTAACCAGGGCACCGGCTGAAGGGATGGCTTTTTAGAGCAGTTTGTTGTTGAGCCCACTCGGAGATCGGATGTGCTGGATTGGGTGTTGTGCAATGATATGGAGGTGATAAGAGAGCTCAAGATTAAGGAACCCTTAGGGAACAGTGATCACAATATGATCGAGCTCACTTGAAATTTGAGAAGGAGAAACTAAATGCTAATGTGTCAGTATTTCAGTGGAACAAAGGAAATTACAATGGCATGAGAGGGGAACTGGCCAAAGTTGACTGGAAAGGGACAACAGCAGGAAGGACAGCAGAGCAGCAATGGCTGGAGTTTCTGCGAAAATGAGGGAAGTGCAAGACAGATATATTCCAAATAAGAAATTTTCGACTTGAAGAAGGACACTACCATGGCTGACAAGTGGCCAAAGTAAAAGCAAAAGAGAGGGCATACACAGAAGCCAAAGCTAGTGGAAGCTGGAGGATTGAGAAGCTTTTTAAAAACTTGCAGAAGGAAACTAAGAAGGTCATTATGAAAGGAAGCTGGTGAAAAGTATCAAAGAAGATACTAAAAGCTTTTTTAAGTATATAAATGGTAAAAGAGAGTTGAGGGTAGAGATAGGACCAGTAGAAAATGACGTTGGAGATATCATAATGAGAGATGTAGAGATGGCAGAGGAACTGAATGTGTATTTTGCACCAGTCTTCACAGTGGAAGATTTCTACAGTATACCAGACATTCAGGAGTGTCAGGGAAGTGAAGTATGTGCAGTGACAAGTATGACTGAGAAGGTGCTCAGGAAGCTTAATGGTCTGAGGGTGGATAAATCTCCTGAACCTGATGGAATGCACCCTCGGGTTCTGAAGGAAGTAGCTGGAGAGATTGCGGAGGCATTAACAATGATCTTTCAAGAATCGATAGATTCTGGCATTGTACTGGATGACTGGAAAATTGCAAATGTTACTCCGCTATTTAAGAAGGGTTGGAGGCAGTAGAAAGGAAACTATATACCTGTTAGCCTGACGTCAGTGGTTGGGAAGTTGTTGGAATCGATTGTTAGGGATGAGATTACGGAGTACCTGGAAGCACATGACAAGATAGGCCAAAGCCAGCATGGTTTCCTGAAAGAAAAATCCTGCCTGACTAACCTACTTCAATTCTTTGAGGAAATTACAAGCAGGGTAGACAAAGGAGATGCAGTAGATGTGGTGTACTTGGATTTTCAGAAGGCCTTTGACGAGGTGCCATACATGAGACTGCTTAGCGATATAAGAGCCCATGGAATTATAGGGAAGTTACTCGCATGGGTGGGGCATTGGCTGATTGGCAAAAAACAGAGAGTGGGAATAACGGGATCCTATTCTGGCTGGCTGCCGGTTACCAGTGGAGTTCCACAGGGGTCAGTGTTGGGACCGCTGCTTTTTACGATGTATGTCAATGATTTGGACTACGGGATTAATGGATTTGTGGCTAATTTTGCTGATGATACAAAGATAGGTGGAGGAGCAGGTAGTGTTGATGAAACAGAGCCTGTAGAGAGACTTAGATAGTTTAGAGGAATGGGCAAAGAAGTGGCAAATGAAATACAATGTTGGAAAGAGTATGGTCATGCACTTTGGTGGAAGAAATAAACGGGCAGACTATTATTTAGATGGGGAGAGAATTGAAAATGCAGAGATGCAAAGAAACTTGGGAGTCCTTGTGCAAGATACCCTAAAGATTAACCTCCAGATTGAGTTGGTGCTGTAGAAGGCGAATGCCATGTTGGCATTCATTTCTAAAGGTATATTATAAGAGTAGGGATGTGATGTTGAGGCTCTATAAGGCACTCATGAGACCACACTTGGAGTATCATGAGCAGTTTTGGGCTCCTTATTTTAGAAAGGATATACTGACATTGGAGAGGGTTTAGAGAAGATTCACGAGAATGATTCCAGGAATGAAAGGGTTACCTCTTGGAACGTCTGGCAGCTCTTGGGCTGTATTCCCTGGAGTTCAGGAGAATGAGGGAGAATCTCATAGAAACATTCGAAATGTTAAAAGGCCTGAACAGATAAGATGTGGCAAAGTTATTTCCCATGGCAGCAGATTCTAGGACAAGAGGGCACGACTTCAGGATTGAAGGACGTCCTTTTAGAACTGAGATGCGGAGAAATTACTTTAGTCAGAGGGTGGTAAATCTGTGGAATTTGTTGCCACAAGTGGCTGGAGGCCAAGTCATCGGGTGCATTTAAGGCAGAGATAGGTAGGTTCTTGATTAGCCAGGGCACCAAAGGGTAAGAGGAGAAGGCAGGGGAATGGGGTTGACTGGAAGAATTGGATAGTCATCTTGATGTAGATTCTCGATCTGAAACAACAGGTCCCTTTCCTCCTTCCCACCCACACAGACAAGTGTACGATCCCAGGGCCCGCAGACATTGAACCTCTGACTTCCGGACACACTGACCCCAGGGGCTTCAAGCATCGGGCCTGGAGGTGGCATCCATTGTGAAGGGCTCACCACCCAGGACATGCTCTCTTCTCATCACTACCATCAGGGAGAAGGTACAGGAACGAAGGATTCAGCAGGTGCTAGAAATCCAGAGCAGGACGACATGCATTGCTGGAGGAGCTGGAATTTTGTTCTGCTCCAGAGAATTGCGTAACCTCTCCTTGTCAGACAAACCTGCCTTCCAAGGAATTGATCTGGTGAACTGTCACTGTACTAATGCACTGATCTCCTTCCTTTGGGTAGGAGACCTGATATCACATTTCAGCAGGGCTCTATTATTACAGCAAGACAGCTCCACTCTTGTACTCACGTCCTGTCTCCGTGAAGGCCAGCATCTTGTTTGTTGCCTTTGAA
Organism: Mobula birostris; assembly: GCF_030028105.1. Classification (NCBI taxonomy): domain Eukaryota; kingdom Metazoa; phylum Chordata; class Chondrichthyes; order Myliobatiformes; family Myliobatidae; genus Mobula; species Mobula birostris. Next base: position 3,582,684 of record NC_092394.1, read on the forward strand.
CTGATTGCCGGGTTTATAGATTAACTTTCAGTGACTGGGTACAAGGACACACAGCTCCTTCTGAACACCCGCATGGCTGAACTCATTCAGTCTCTCCAGTTCACATCTGCACTGCCGCCTTGAAGCATCACATTTTGAAGATGACCTCCCCTTTCCAACATAATGTCTCTCCCAAGGCTTTGCCCCTGTTGCTGGAATCAGTACACACACACTTACAATTCAAGTCTACTTTATTTTCCTTGTGCACAGGGAGAACAGATTTGCCCCTGAGTTCTGAACAGAGAAAAGGCATTTTTATACAGAATTGACTAGCAGCTATGGATACTGACCATTTGGTAAACTCTATATTGTACATCTCAATTCCTTTCTTGTAAGATCAATTATCATTCACAATACAGGTGTTAAAAGACAGAAGAAATGACAATCGATCATATTTTGAAGTTTGTAAAGCATTTGTCCCTTAGTGTGTATTCTTTGGATCAGTGATCTCGTCTCCAGACCCCTGCTGTGCAAGGGCAGCTATGCTCTTCAAAGGCCTTTTGTGTCTGGGCTTCCTGCATTCTGAATATTGTGTGAGGTCGTACAACTTTCACAGAGTCTGTCTACATCCCCTCAAGCACCTGTTGACTTTGTGTGCTTGCACTTTTTCTACAACAGTGATGTGGAAGATGGGATTGTGAACCTGTGAGACCCGGAGCTGCTCTCTTCATCCTGGTCCGTGACTGTGGTCTATTATAGTTAGTCTCGAGAGACCATGGATTTGTGCCTTGGAAGGTTTCCAGGGCAAGATTGTATGGAAGACCAGCAGTTGCCCATGCTGCAAGTCTCCCCTCTCCACGCCACTGATGTTGTCCAAGGGAAGGGCACTAGGGCCAATACAGCTTGGCACCAGTGTCGTCACAGAGCAATGTGTGGTTAAGTGCCTTGCTCAAGGACACAACACGCTGCCTCAGTTGAGGCTCGAACTAGCAACCTTCAGATCACTAAACCAATGCCTTAACCACTTGGCCACGCGCCAACACATGACTGTGGTCTATGTCAGTGTATAATGCTCAACACCAGATTCAGAGTGGGATTCAGTTTTATTTATTGCCCATACATTAAAACATGCAGTGAAATGTGTGTCTACGCCCACCTGGACAAGCCAGCGAGCACTGTGAGGGTCATGTTTTTTGACTTCTCCAGTGCATTCAACACCATCCGTCCTGCTCTGCTGGGGGAGAAGCTGACAGCGATGCAGGTGGATGCTTTCCAGGTATCATGGATTCTTGATTACCTGACTGGCAGACCACAGTACGTGTGCTTGCAACGCTGTGTGTCCGACAGAGTGATCAGCAGCACTGGGGCTCCACAGGGAACTGTCTTGTCTCCCTTTCTCTTCACCATTTACACCTCGGACTTCAACTACTGCACAGAGTCTTGTCATCTTCAGAAGTTTTCGGACGACTCTGCCATAGTTGGATGCATCAGCAAGGGAGATGAGGTTGAGTACAGGGCTACGGTAGGAAACTTTGTCACATGATGTGAGCAGAATTATCTGCAGCTTAATGTGAAAAAGACTAAGGAGCTGGTGGTAGATCTGAGGAGAGCTAAGGTACCGGTGACCCCTGTTTCCATCCAGGGGGTCAGTGTGGACATGGTGGAGGATTACAAATACCTGGGGATACGAATTGACAATAAACTGGACTGGTCAAAGAACACTGAGGCTGTCTACAAGAAGGGCCAGAGCCGTCTCTACTTCCTGAGGAGACTGAGGTCCTTTAATATCTGTCGGATGATGCTGAGGATGTTCTACGAGTCTGTGGTGGCCAGTGCGATCATGTTTGCTGTTGTGTGCTGGGGCAGCAGGCTGAGGGTAGCAAACACCAACAGAATCAACAAACTCATTCATAAGGCCAGTGATGTTGTGGGGATGGAACTGGACTCTCTGACGGTGGTGTCTGAAAAGAGGATGCTGTCTAAGTTGCATGCCATCTTGGACAATGTCTCCCATCCACTACATAATGTACTGGTTGGGCACAGGAGTACATTCAGCCAGAGACTCATTCCACCGAGATGCAGCACAGAGCGTCATAGGAAGTCATTCCTGCCTGTGGCCATCAAACTTTATAATTCCTCCCTTGGAGGGTCAGACACCCTGAGCCAATAGGCTGGTCCTGGACTTATTTCATAATTTACTGGCATAATTTACATATTACTATTTAACTATTTATGGTTCTATTACTATTTATTATTTATGGTGCAACTGTAATGAAAACCAATTTCCCCCGGATCAATAAAGTATGACTATGACTATTTGTATTAACAGTCAGCACAAAGTTGTGCTGGGGACAGCCCGTACATGTCACGGTATATTTTGGCACTGACAGAGTATGCCAAAAAATGCTTGGCAGAACAACACAGGAGACAACCAAATGAAACGCAAACAGCAACAACACAACAGCAAGTCCCTCCCTGAAACATTCCGTTCTGCAATGCCTTTAACCTCTCATTCTGGTTCTCTGAGGTACCCACCTGCTTCAAGCAAGCTTCAGTTATCATCCAGTAGCACTGACACCCACAGTGATGAAGAGTTTTGAGAGATTCATAATGAACTGTATCGACTCCTGCCTGCAAAGTGACTTGGATTTGCTCCAATTTACCTCCCGTTACAGCAGATGCCATCTGCAGTCAACCCTGGAACATCTGCACAGCAAAGATGTGTACATCAGGATGCTCTTTATTGACTACAGCTCGGCATTCAATACCATCATCCCCTCAAAACTAATCAATGAGCTCCCAGACCTGGGCCTCAATACCTTCCTGTGCAACTGAATCTTCGATTTCCTCAACGGTCAGTTCGGATGATTGGCTACATCTCCACAATCTCCATCAGCACAGGTGCACCACAGGGCTGTGTGCTTGGCCCCTGCTCTACTCGCTTTACACCTATGACTGTGAGGCTAAGCACAGCGCAAGTGCCGTATTTAAGTTTGCTGATGACACCGCGGCCACTGGCTGAATCGAAGGTGGTGACGGATCAGCATACAGGGGGAGATTGGAAATCTGCCTGAGGGGTGGCACAGCAACAACATATCACTCAGTGTCAGCAGGACCAAAGAGATGATTACTGACTTCAGGAGGATGAAACCGGAGATCCGTGAGCCAGTCCTCGTCGGGGGATCAGGGGTGGGACAGAGTCAACAACTTTAAAGTCTGTGGTGTGATCTATTCAGAGGATCTGTCTTGGGTCCGACACGAGTGCCGTTATGAAGAAAACAGCAGCGCTTCTCCTTCATTGGGGGTGAGGTATTGATGTGGATAGAGAATTGGTTGGCAGACAGGAAGCAAAGAGTGGGAATAAACGGGACCTTTTCAGAATGGCAGGCAGTGACTAGTGGGGTACCGCAAGGCTCAGTGCTGGGACCCCAGTTGTTTACAATATATATTAATGACTTAGATGAGGGAATTAAATGCAGCATCTCCAAGTTTGCGGATGACATGAAGCTGGATAACAGTGTTAGCTGTGAGGAGGATGCTAAGAGGATGCAGGGTGACTTGGATAGGTTGGGTGAGTGGGCAAATTCATGGCAGATGCAATTTAATGTGGATAAATGTGAAGTTATCCACTTTGGTGGCAAAAACAGGAAAACAGATTATTATCTGAATGGTGGCCGATTAGGAAAAGGGGAGGTGCAACGAGACCTGGGTGTCATTATACACCAGTCATTGAAAGTGGGCATGCAGGTACAGCAGGTGGTGAAAAAGGCGAATGGTATGCTGGCATTTATAGCGAGAGGATTCGAGTACAGGAGCAGGGAGGTACTACTGCAGTTGTACAAGGCCTTGGTGAGACCACACCTGGAGTATTGTGTGCAGTTTTGGTCCCCTAATCTGAGGAAAGACATCCTTGCCATAGAGCGAGTACAAAAAAGGTTCACCAGATTGATTCCTGGGATGGCAGGACTTTCATATGATGAAAGACTGGATGAACTAGGCTTATACTCATTGGAATTTAGAAGATTGAGGGGGGATCTGATTAAAATGTATAAAATCCTAAAGGGATTGGACAGGCTAGATGCAGGAAGATTGTTCCCGATGTTGGGGAAGTCCAGAACGAGGGGTCACAGTTTGAGGATAAAGGGGAAGCCTTTTAGGACCGAGATTAGGAAAAACTTCTTCACACAGAGAGTGGTGAATCTGTGGAATTCTCTGCCACAGGAAACAGTTGAGGCCAGTTCATTGGCTATATTTAAGAGGGAGTTAGATATGGCCCTTGTGGCTCAAGGGATCAGGGGGTATGGAGGGAAGGCTGGTACAGGGTTCTGAGTTGGATGATCAGCCATGATCATACTGAATGGTGGAGCAGGCTGGAAGGGCTGAATGGCCTACTCCTGCACCTATTTTCTATGTTTCACAGTTTGTGAAGATTCAGCATGTCATCTGAAACTTCCCTAATTTCTGTAGATGTGTGGTGGAGAGAATATTGACTGCCTGCAACACGACCTGGTATGGAAACACCAAAGTCCTTGAATGACAAAATCCTACAAAAAGTGGTGGATACAACCCAGTCTATCATGGGTAGAGAACTCCCCACCATTGAGCACATCTACATGAAACACTGTCTCAGGAAAGCAGCATCCATCATCAGGGACCCCCACCACCGAGGACATGCCCTCTTCTCATTGCTACCATCAGGGAGGAGGTACAGGAGGCTGAGGACACACACTCAATGATTTAGGAACAGCTTCTTCCCCTCCGCCATCCGATCTCCGGATGGACAATGAACCCATGAACACTATCTCACTCGCTCTTTGCATGACTTGTTTGATTTAAATATTTCTTGTTGTGATGTGGAACTCAATGTATTGCTCTCACAAAACAAAGTATTTCACAAGATATGCCGGGGATATTAAATCTGATTCTGATTTCTGAACTTGTCTGTCTACTGCCCCAAACCTGAAGAAATAATTTCCCTTGAATTCACACTGACATTGACCAATCCTTTTCCCACTTTCAAAGTGCCCATTAAATGCTTTTAAGAACAGCTACAACATTTTGTGATGACAGATCTCAGGTTGACAAGTCTGTAGTTAGACCATAAGACATAGCAGAATAGGCCATTCAGCCCATCGAATCTGCTCTGTCATTCCATCATGTCTGATCCCAGATCCCATTCAACCCCATACACCCGTCGTCTTGCCATATTTCTTGATACCCTGATTTGTCAGGAAACTATTAATTTTTGCTTTAAATATACTCACAGTCTTGGCTTTCTCATCTGTCTGTGGCAGAGCATTCCACAAATTTGCAACTCTCTGACTAAAAAAAATTCCTCCTTACCTAATTATAGGAAGGATATCAGTAAGATTGAAAGAGTGCAGAGATTTACTGGGATGTTGCCGGGTCTTCAGGAGTTGAGTTACAGGGAAAGATTGAACAGGTTAGGATTTTATTCCTTGGAGTGTAGAAGAATGAGGGGAGATTTGATAGAGGTTTACAAAATTATGAGGGGTATAGACAGAGTAAATGTGAATAGGCTCTTTCCACTTAGATTAAGAGAGATAAATACAAGAGGACATGGCTTTAGGGTGAAAGGGAAAAGGTTTAGGGGGAACATTAGGGGGAACTTCACTCAGAGAGTGGTGGGAGTGTAGAACGAGCTGCCATCTGACATGGTAAATGTGGGCTCACTCTTAAGAATAAATTGGATAGATACATGGATGGGAGAAGTCTGGAGGGTTATGGACTGGGTGCAGGTCAATGGGACTAGCGGAATAGTTTCGGCACAGACTAAAAGGGCCAAATGGCCTGTTTTCTGTGCTGTAGTGTTCTATGGTTCTGTTCTAAAAGGTCACCCCTCAATTTTGAGGCTGTGCCCTCTAGTTCTGGATACCCCCACCAGAGGAAGCATCCTCTCCACATCCACCTTATGTACCTGGGTAGAGAACTCCCCACCATTGAGCACATCTACATGAAACACTATCTCAGGAGTACCTGTTCAGTTCATCCGCCATTACTACCTCACTAGCATCATTTTCCGGTGGTCCAATGTCAACTCTCACCTCCCTTTTACTCTTTATATAACTGAAGAAAACTTTTAGTATCTTGCTTTATATTATTGACTAGTTTGCCCTCATATTTAATCTTTTCCTTTTTTATTGGCTTTTTTAGTTGCCTTTTGTGGGATTTTAAAAGCTTCCTAATCATACAACATCCCACTCACATTTGCTACCTTATATGCCTTTTCCTTGCCTTTACAGAGTCCTTAACTTCCCTTCTCAGCCACAGGTGCCTACCCCTGCCATTTGAGAACAACTTCTGTGTGACATACCTATCCTGCGCCTTGTGAACTATTCCTAGAGACTTCAGTCACCTCTGTTCTGCCGTCATCCCCACCAGCATCCCCCTCCAATCCACCTGGGCAAACTCCTGTCAAGCCTCTGTACTGTAATTTCCTTTATTCCATTGTGATACTGATACTTGTGACTTATGCTTCTCCCTCTCAAATTGCAGTATGAATTCAATCATATTATGATCTCTGTCTCCTAAGGGTTCCTTTATCTTAAGCTCCCTCATAAAATCTGGATTATTACACAGCATCCAATCTAAGATGGCCTGTCCCCGAACTGGCTCAAACACAAGCTGCTCTAAAAGTCCATTTCATTGGCATTGAACAATTTCCCCCTCTCACATTCTGACACCAACCTGATATTCCCAATCCCCTTGCATATTGAAGTCCCCCATTACAATTGTGTCATTACCCTTATTACATGCCTTTTCCAGCTTCCTTTGCAATCTCAGCCCCACATCTTGGCTGCTATTTGGAGGCTGATATATGATCCCCATAATGGTTTTTTACCCTTGCCGTTTCTGTGCTCCCTCCACAAAGATTCATCATTCCCTGAACCTATGTCACTTCTTTCTGAAGATGCAATTCCATCTCTTACCAACTGAACCACATCACCGCCTCTGCCTTCCCGCCTGTGCTTTCGATACAAAGTACATCCTTTGACGTTAAGCTCCCAACTATGGTCTTTCAGCCACGACTCAATGGTGCCCGCACCGTCCTACCGACCAATCTCTAATTGCGCCACGAGTTCATCCACCTTATTCCAAACGCTACGTGTTATTTAAATACAGCACCTTCAGTCCTGCATTGTACACCTTTTTGAATTTTGCTTCTGTGATACAATTTAACTCTTTGCTCTGTCTGCATTTGTACCCAGTCATTGGCTTGTCCTTCCTTACATTCATGTTACACCCCTCATCGACTTGTAAACCTGCTGGCTCATCCTCAGCTCTACCACACTGGTTCCCATCCCCCTGATATTAGTTTAAACCACTCCCAACAGATCTTGTAAAACCTCCTCCAAGAATATTGGTCCCCCTCGGATTCAATACAACTCATCCCTTTTGTACAGGTCATACCTGCCCTAGAAGAGGACCCAATTATCCAGAAATCTGAATCCCTGCCCCCGTTCCAATTCTTCAGCCATGCATTTATCCACCACCTCATTCTATTCTTATCCTCACTGTTGCGTGGCACAGGCAGCAGTCCCGTGATTACTACCCTTGAGGTCCTGCTTCTCAGCTTCCTTCCCAACTCCCTGTATTCTGTTTTCAGGACCTCCTCCCTTTTTCTAGCCTATGTGGTTGGTACCAATGTGTACCACGAGCTCTGGCTGCTCACCCTCCCTTTTCAGGATATTGTGGACGTGTTCAGAAATGGCGTGGACCCTGGCACCTGGGAGGCAAACTACCATCTGTGTTTCCTTTTTGCATCCACAGAATTGCCTATCTGTCCCTCTAACTATAGAGACCCTATTTCTGCTGTGATCCTGTTCATTTCCCTACCCTTCTGAGCTACAGGGCCAGACTCAGTGCCAGAGGCACGGTCACTGTTGTTTCCCCAGGTAGGTCGCCCCACCGACAGTACTCAAAATGAAGTACTTATTGTTGAGGGCAGCAACCATACAGGTGCTCTCCACTATCTGACGTTCACGTTCTCCCTTCCTTCTGACAATCATCCATTTATCTGTCTTCTGTAGCCTTGGGGTGACTACCTCCCTGTAGCTCCTGTCTACCACTGTCTCACTTTCCCTGACGAGCTGGAGGTCATCGAGCTGCAGCTCTAGTTCCCTAACATGGTCTCTAAGGAACTGCACTTCGATGTACCCGGTGCAGATGTGGCCATCGGGAAGGCTGGGAATTTCCTGGAAATCCCACATCTGACACCCGGAATAGAACACTGGCTCTGTAGACATCCCCCCGATTCTCTCTGGAGTTTAAAAATAAGGAAGGAAAGGAAAGGTACGTCACATCCAGAGTTTCTCCGGTCGGCGGACGATTTCCCTCCACGCCTCTCTGACGTAGTGGGGAACCGCGTACGAGGCAAGTTACAGCGGTGGTTTGCCATTGCCTTCTGCCGGGTGAGTTTCCAAAGAGATCAGCAGCCGGTAACCCAGCACGGGTGGAAAGCGTGCAGGGGAGCCGGCTGGATTCGAACCCGCGACCTTTCGTCCCGAACTCCGACACTGATGCCACTACGCCACCAGTCGAGTCAGAGTTAAATAAGAAATTAAGAAATAAACTTGCCTCTTTGCCTTGCATTCTCATGTTCTTGCCAAAGTCTGTCGAGCCAAGGCCTGACCACTCTGACTCAGGCCAGTCCCACCATGACTGCTGTGCTAGATGATGCTTTTCTCGTGGAGACAGTTTTCCAAGCTCCACCTTGGACCTGAGCGGGAACGCAGCTCCTGCTTCTGTGAGCTTTCTCTCTAGTTTCCCGCTTTCTACCTCTGACCCAGGACGTTCCTTAGTGCCTCTTTCCTCTTCCTTGCCTAGCTTTTTGATGTTTTGTTGAAACTGCCTGTGATATCTCTCCCCAGCTGTTGAAAGGTGACGTGAGAAGAGATATTAGTTTGTATAATCATATGTACAGGGAAGCATATTTGTTGTTTGCATCAAATCAAATCACTGAGGAGGGAGGGTGAGAGAAGGAAAGAGAAAAGGAGAGGAAGGTGGAAATAAAAGCTGGACATTTTCAGTGAAAAGATGAAAGATTAGCTTTATTTGTCACGTGTACTCTGCTTCGACAGGCAGGTGACGGGTCACATACCCTGGTGAGCCCTGTCCTGGGCGAGCTGAGCGGCTGAGATCCGATGGGCAGGAAGGCTGTTCTGCCGCGCTCTCTGGATCTCGCGTATTGAGCTACTGCCATGTGATTGGCAGTTCAAATGTTTGCATTACCGAGCGGGTGTACAGGGGTACCGGGTAAAGAGGCCACTGAGGGTCAGCGAAAAGATCTGGGTTTGCCTGCAAATGTTTCACCATTGAATGAGGGATGGTTGTATCTTTCTGAATCTATTCTCTCAAGCCACTGAAGGGCGTGGCCTAAAAAATCATCAATTTGACACCTCTCTGCTCCCTGACAATTAACCCACTCCCGATGACTCCTTGAAACAAGCTCTCCGATCTCCAGCCCCACTGGATGTGCTGCTCTCAGACAGCACGTGGCGGGTGTTTGTCGTGGAATCTTTTGTGCATTCCCTTGAGACCTGACGTGGGAACTCGGCCGATTAGAGCTCAGCTTCTCAGTGCCCCTCTGTTCCGTCTGTCATGACAGGCAGACGCCACTCATTTTCATTCTTCCGACGTGTTATTCCATGGCCACCTCGACCTCCATGATGAGACCACACCTCGTATTCCATCTGGGTAGCCTTAAGCCTAACGGCACGCACGTTAATTTCTCTAACTTCCGGTATTTCTCCCACCTTCCCACTCTCTCTTTTCCATTTCCCATTCTGAATCCCTCTCTCCTCCTCACTTGCCCGTCACCTCCCTCTGTTTCCCTTCCTCCTTCCCTTCCTCCCAAGGTCCACGCTCTTCTCCTATCGGATTCCTCCTTCTTCAGTCCTTCATCTCTTCCACCAATCACCTTCCAGCTTTTCACTTCATCCCCCACACCTGGTCTCACCTATCACTTATCAGCCTGTACTCTGACCCTGTACCCCATCGCCCCATCACCCACCTTATTCTGGCTTCAAGTCCCGATGAGGGATCTCAGCCTGAAACATTGACTGTTTCTTCCCCTGCCCGACCTGCTGAGTCCCTCCAGTATTTTGTGCGTGTTGATTGGGGACCGGAGGACGCTATTCTTTTCCATCAGGTCTGATGGGCCTGGACATCACAGCGGGCGCTCAGCTGGGTCCTTCCACCCCTCACACTGCAAGGTCGTTTGATTCCAAACAACTGGTTTATTGATCATTACAGAACGCCTCTCTGGTGCTTCCTGCTCCCTCTCCTCCCCCACATTCCCCTTTTCCCAACTATGATTCCCCTCTCCCTGTCCCCTTCCCACCCTCGGTCCACAATAGAGACCCAGATCAGAATCAGGTTTATCATCACTCACACATGTCATGAAATTAGGTTTTTTTTTTGCATCAGCGGTACAGTGCAATACATAAAATTACCTCAGTACTGTGCAAAAGTCTTAGGCACCTTATCTCTCTATAGAGATGATATATTTTAAATATATGATGTAAATAAAGACTTTTACACTGTTGTGTATGTATCTCTTATTGTAATTGTTTTATAATAAAATTTAGTTTACATTGATAATGGTTTATCTGTGTACTGCTGCCACCAAACAACACATTTGGCGACGTGTCCGTGACATGAAACCAGATTTTGATTGTGAGGTGCAGCCTGGCCACTGGTTGTCGCAGTGTGCAGGACCCCGGGAGGGTGAAGGCTCGGGGGCTTCGGCAGCAAGCTCGCGCTTGGGCTTGGGGTCTGAAAAATCCCCTTAAGAACAAACGGGGCTGAGACTGAATGTGACAAAGGCGGAGAATAGGGGGAGGGGGGTTGTTCCATGAGTTGAGGCGGTGTGGACTGCGGACATAGTTTTTGATCTACAGGGGAGTGGACAGCATGCAATGCCCTGGATGTGGGTGCCTGGGTGGGTGGGGAGACGGTAAGAAGACTCTAACCCCTTGGGAAAAGTACAGTAAGATTTATCAACGCCACCCTTTCAGTGGCGAATCTGTGCAGTTTTTTTTGCTACAGGCGGCTAGGAGGGCCAAGTCTTTATATTTAAGGCGGAGGTTGATAGATTCTGGATAAATCAGGGCATGAAGCGATACAGGCAGAAGGCAGGAGGGTGGGGCTGAGAGGAAAATTGGATCAGCCATGATGAAATGGTGGAGCAAACTCGAAGGGCCAAATGGCCTAATTCTGCTCGTATAACGTATGGTCTAAAACATTTCCTGTCAGACACTCCTTTCCCTAGCATCAATTTATAGACATACAATCAATCTATGCAAGTTATCTTGAGTATTTAAATTACTTTGTTTTAAAAATTATTTTTCTTGTCTTTATCTTGTTGTTTATTTTTGTGCTGCATCAGATCCAGAGTAACATTATTTAGTTCTCATTTACACTCCTGTACTGGAAGTGACATTAAACAATCTTAAATCTTAAACAAGCAACAAAAAAAGGTAAAACAACAAACCCTTTTTCGCTCACTCACTCACTCACTCACTCACCCACACACCCACACAGCCACACAGCCAGGCCTCCAGTCACTGGTTCTTGGCCCCAGACTCGTAGACATCAGGCCTCCAACCTCCAATCACTGGCCTGGACTTGCAGACCTTTGACCTTTGGACATGCACACCTAGGGGCTTCAAACTCCAGACTTACCAACTTTGATCTTCAACCTTTGGGCTTTGACCTCTGGGCATCGACACCAGAATTTGCCAACTATGGGACTTTGACCTCTGAGCCTTAACCTCTGAACTCACACAGACTTTTGACCCCGCAACTCAGGGGAACACATTAACCTGAGGAGGAGGGGGTACTACTGGCTCCTGCCCCTGACTCCATTTATTGACCTCTAACGCCCCGTTACCCCTGTACCTGACCCCGAGCTTCCCATGCTGCTCCCAAAACCCAAAATCCAACCAAGTCTGAGCCACAGGCTCAATGGAAGTTGCAGTGCAGCACCAGCGTGACCAGAAGTTTGATTTTGGCCAGGTGAGAAATCCCACAGAGAATTTGGGAGCCCTTCAGTCCCAGAGTCTGGGATACGTGTGGGTCTTTTCCCACTGACTCCCCTACTGGGGACTGAACAGAGTGAACCTCTCCCTTTTTCCCCACGGACTCCTGTACTGGGGACTGAACAAAGTGAATCCCCCTTTTCCCACCGACTCCCGTACTGGGGATTGAACAGAGTGAACCTCTCCCCCTTTTCCCACCAACTCCCGTACTGGGACTGAACAGAGTGAACCCCTCTTTCCCCACTGACTCCCGTACTGGGAACTGAACAGAGTGAACCCCTCTTTTCCCACGGACTCCTGTACTGGGAACTGAAGAGGGTGAACCTCGGGATCTTACCATGCATGGCAGAGGGTCTCAGACAGATCAGTCATGGTGGGATAGGTTTGATGGGCCAGGTGGCCTACTGCTGTCTCCCTGCGAGGTTCCAGGTCTGTGATTTGCTGCTGATTTTTCTGCCACAGGACCTGGGCATGGAGTCGACCTCGCTGGACAGCGTCCTGTGCCGATACGCCAGCTTCCGAAACCTGGTGGATCCCATCACGCACGAGCTGATCATCAGTCTGGCCCGTTATATCCACTGCCCCAAACCGGTAAGGAACCGACGTTGAGCCATGTACTGATTCTTCCGAGAGAGGGAAACTGAGAGGTGACTAGCTAGGGGTCTCGGGTAAGACAGAGATCAAAAACACAGGAGGTTCTGCAGATGCTTGAAATCCAAAGCAACTCTCACAAAATACTGGAGGAACTCAGCAGGTCAGGCAGCCTCTGTGGAGAGGAGCCAACAGCTGACGTTTCAGGCTGAAACCCTTCATCTAAAGATCGAGTGGGCAGCCAGAGAGCTTTTCCTGGGATGGAAATGGGTAATACCAAGGGGCATAATTTGGTGGGAAGTGTCGGGGGGATGTCAGAGGTGGGTGTTTTACAGAGTGGTGGGTGTGTGGAATGCCCTGCCAGGGGTGGTGGGAGAGGCAATGGGGAGATTTAAGAGACTGTGATATTAGAAAAATGGAGCCTATGAGGAGGGAAGGGTGAGATTGATCTTGGAGTGGGTTAAAAGATTGACACAGCATTGTGGGCCGAAGGGCCTGTATGATGCTATACCATTTATGTTGTGCTGGGGGCAGCCTGCAAGGTCACCACGTTCCCGGCGCCAACTTAACGTCCACAGCTTACTGACACTAGCGTGTACGACTTTGGAACGTGGGAGGAAACCGGAGCACCCGGAGGAAACCCACGCAGTCACAGGGAGCACGTACAAACTCCTTACAGGCAGCAGCATGATCGAACCCGTGTCGCTGACACCCTGATACCCCGACAAGACAGAGTTGGCACACTCCCAGCTTCCCAGGGATGTGTGCTGCTGGCGAGCCTGAATCCCTGTCCCTGACACGACAGAGTTGGCACACTCTCAGCTTCCCAGGATGCGTGCTGCTGGCGAGCCTGAATCCCTGTCTGCTGGCCTTGGTTCGGTGCAGTTGTTGAGACAAGTGCCACAGTCCTTCAGAGAAAGCATTAACCCGGTGGCAACGCACAGACAACACTGCAGGAACTCAGCGGGTCAGGCAGCATCTGTGGAGAAGGAGCAGGCGGTATCGATGGGAACAGAGGGGGACATCTGGGAAAGGTGAGGTCCTTGGGCTGCAGTGATTGTAGATAGTAAAAATTATATTTTAATATGAAGCTAATCAAGTTATCAAGCCCTGATTATTATATAGGATTTCGCTGTTGAGTGCATTTTTGTTTAAAAAAAATATGGAGGGAAAGAAAACCATCTGAGACCATTCCTTCATCAGGACTGAGTGAGTTGGAAGGGAAAGGTATCCTTCCTTTCCAGTCCCGGTGAAAGGTCTCGGCCTGAAACTTTGACTGCTTATTCCCCTCCATAGATGCTGCCTGACCTGCTGAACTGTGTGTGTGTGTGTGTGTGTGTGTGTGTATGTATGTGTGTGTGTGTGTGTGTGTGTGTGTGTGTGGCTGAAGGCTTCCAGCATTTCTGAAATCACTTGTCTCTGTTAACCCAATACTCCTCACCTTGCATTTCGAGTTGAGAAGTTGGTTGCACAGAGGGGGGAAATTGAGTTTTCAGTATATTGGTTTGGTTGGGGCTATGACGTCGGTGTTGAAGCTAGGCCATTGACTGGACCCTTCCTCCTACGTCAGCCAGCCGTGCCCTGCCCCCGATGGGGTATCTGGCCTCGGGAATGCGGGCCAGGACGTGGGACGTCTCTGAGCTGGGCAGACTGAATGCTGGAACATCTCGAGGCGGAAAACCATCCCCTGCCCTGGCTAACAGGCCTTCGAGAGGCCGAATGGCCCTCTCCCATAAAATGATGTGTTCGCCATTCAGAAAGCAAGCAGGGAGTTTTCTGGCATCCAGTCAGTGCTGTGCCTGGGTGGTTTTACCACTGCCTCTGCTCCCGAGTGGCGGTGGGTGGGCTTTGACCTGTCAGGGGTCAGGGGTGCAGGTGGAAGTTGGCTGGGTCAGGTCTGCATGTGAGGGCTCTGATGGGAAAGTACTACGTTCGAGTCCCTCAGCTGCCAGGGACTGAACCAGGGAATGCGGGGAAGTCGGAGGGGTGGGGGGATTGGGGTAGAAGGACGTGAGGTTAAATAGAAACTAATAGGAAAGCACCACACGTTCAGGGGTGTACGTTCAGGGGTGTATGTCCAGGGATGTGTGGTGTGCACACAGCGCCTCCTGCAGTACAATACAGGGATTGCAGACATGCCCAGGGACAGAGACACGCAGTCGCCTGTTAAGTCAGACAACTTAAGGCCAGGGCTGTGCCCTGAACTGTCGGCTGGTGTGTGACCTTGCTCTGGCCCCATCCCTGGCTGTGTGAGTAATCTGGGATGAGTGCATTCTGAGCCGCTCCCTGTGCCCAGGGAGCGAGAGGCCAGCTGGTACCAGCAATAATGCGGCTGACAGCTGTCTGGGAGCAGTGCTGCAGGTTCCCGGCTGTCTGCCGGGACCCCTGTCTGCCTCAGACCCCTCCAGCAGTTTCTGGCACATCCCTGTCACTGGACACCCCAGGACTGATCCTGTTCCACTGAGCCCCACACTTTGTAATCCTGCCCTGACACTGGACTGGACTGGACTAGACTAAAGGCTCTCCCTGCCCTGGGCCACCATTGGAGATTCCTGTTGGGACCATTCCGTTGTCCCAGAGAGTAGGAAGATTCCCTGGACTGAGGACAGTCGTTCAGCATGATCTCAGGCCCTTCAGCACAACCGGTCCATGCTGTCTGTGACTGTAGCACAGGGAGCGAGTGGCATTTACCTGCATTTGGACCGAAGCTCTCTGCACCTTTCCAATCCATGTCGTCTCTCCTCAAGTCCTGATGAAGGGTCTCGACCTGAAACATCGACTGTTTCCTCTTTTCCAATGATGCTGCCTGGCCTGCTGAGCTCCTCCAGCATTTTGAGTGTGCTGCTTCCTTATTTAACTTTCAGCAGGAATTTAGTGGGTTATAGTTTTGCTCCTGAATTAGCTGAGGCTCTTTGAAATAGGAATCCTTGCCCATGGAGGCTGCCTTCTTGCATCAGTACTCCATGTAGACGTGCTCAGTGGTGGGGAGAGCTTTGCCAGTGACGGACTGGGCTGTATCCACTACTTTCTGCAGCCTGTTCCATTCCTGGGCTTTGGTGTTTCCATACCAGGCTGTGATGCAACCAGTCAGGAGACACTCCACTGTGCATCTATAGGAGTT
This sequence comes from Mobula birostris, assembly GCF_030028105.1. Lineage (NCBI taxonomy): Eukaryota > Metazoa > Chordata > Chondrichthyes > Myliobatiformes > Myliobatidae > Mobula > Mobula birostris. Next base: position 3,598,437 of record NC_092394.1, read on the forward strand.
TGTCACAGTTTTCGGTGACGTGCTGAATCTGCACAAACCTCAAGAAAGCAGAAGTGTGTCGTACTCTCTCTGTGATAGCTCTTACGGCTGGTGCCAGGACAGATCTCAGATATGTTAACTCCAATAAATTTAAAGACACTGACTCTCCCCATCTCCCATCCTCTAATGAGGACTGGCTTAAAGACCCCCCAGTTTCTTCCTCCTGCAATCAATAATCAGCTCTTTGTTTTTGCCGACTTTGAGTGAGATTTTGTTGTAGCACCATTCAACTGGATTTTCTGTCTCCCTCCTGTGTGCTGATTCTAAAGCTGTAGCAGTGTCTCGACATGGGAAAAATCACTTGTTGCTTCAATAATGCACCCCTTTTAAAGTTGCATTATTTTCCCCTCGTTTAGTTGAGGTCCCTAAATAATCTCTTCAACTTCTGTCAGAAATCCGTTAAACTTGGCTCTAGTGAGATCTGACCTCATCTCTCGCACAGCTTTGGTCTCAATGCTCTGAGGTCGAATCCATGGCTTCGCAAGGTTCAGTTATCAGGTGGCATTGTCAGCTATTTATTGAAATATTTGGAGGATAATCTGCCTTTTGATCCACATTAAACTCCAGGTTCAGAAGTTCAAAGAACATATATGTCACCATATCACCTTGAGGTTCATTTTCTTGCAGGAATACTCAATTAATCAATTACCATAGTAGGATCAATGAAAGACCACAACAACAGGATGGACAAAAACCAGAATGCAAAAGAAAAAAGGAAAATAATAATAATAATAATAATAAAAAACAAATAATGAGTCCATTGGTTGTGGGAACAGATAGGGTGAGTGAAGTTAACCGCTCTGTTCAGGAGCCTGATAGTTAAGAGGTAGTAACTGTTCCTGAACCGGGTGGTGTGGGTCCTGAGGCTCTCGTACCATTTTCCTGATGGCAGCAGTGAGAAGGGAGCATGGCCTGGGTGGTGGGAGTCTCTGATGAAGGCTGCTTTCCTGCACCAAGTACACCTGCACTATAGGGAACTGGGGCTGAAATTCAGACCTTGCACGGATGATAAATGTTTGTAGCTATGGGTTGGATATTTTTGATCAAGGTTAAGGGAGCTAGCATGAGGCTTATGGTATGAATGGAAATTGGTGTTGCAGATTGGCGCTGTTTCTCTACAGATTGGTCTGTGAGACTGCACAGAATTACTGTGAGCTCAGAGCTCGCAGTTGGTGTGAATGAGGGCGTGCTGTAGTGTGTGTGTGCACGCTGCCAGGACCCCTTGGGGAAGGGCTGGGACATCCGGAGTTCAAGGGTTGTTGGATTTCATCAGTCTGTGTTTAGCCCCCAGTGGCACAGAGGAGACTTGGCTGCCAGCGAGGAGGAGGTGTGGTGTTCACTATTGACAGGAACTCTCCAAAGATGAGCACTGTACATCGAAACGTATGGTCAGTGACCAGCACTGTCCGAGGACTGCGTTGGGCAGCCCGCAGGAGTCCACTGCCAACACAGCACAACACCGGCCTGTCTTCAGCGTGTGGGAGGAAACCCAAGCCATCACGGGGACTGCGTTCAAACTCCCGACAGATACAGCAGGACTCGGGGCCCAATTTCGGGCACTGTCACACTAATTGTTACACTGCCGTGTTCAGTTGGTGCACGTGAGGGGTTGTACCTCGGGACGGTGAGAGCCCAGCACTGCCGGGTTCGGGCATCTGGGATCACGGAACAGAATCGGGGGGTGGGGTAGGGGTAGGGGCCTGTGGCTGGAGGCTGGGGGGGGGGGGGACAGTTGTACTGCAGTCCGACTGCCCCAGTAATGAAGCAGGGCACCTCTTCCCCACCCCACCTCCACCCTCAGAGTGAGTTGTTTACAACAGAGAACAATTCAACACAGAAACAGGCCCTTTGGCCCACAATGTTGTGCTGAACCAATTATATTAGTAATCAAGTGACTGAACTAATCCCTTCTGCATTCACAATACCCATATCCTTCCATTTTCCTCACAGTCATGCGCCAATCTAAACGTCTGTTAGAAGTCCCTAATGTATCTGCGTCTACCACCACCCCAGGCCCTCGCCACCCTCCGTGTTGTTAAAAACAATCTTGCCCCTCCCATCTCCTTTGAAATGACCCCCTCTCACCTTAAATGCATGTCCTCTGGTATTAGACATTTCAACTCATGGAACATCTTAGTTTTTGTCTGTCCTATCTGTGCCTCTCATAATCTTGTAAACCTCAATCAGATCTCCCCTCAGCCTCCGTCACTCCAGAGAAAACAACCCAAGTTTGTCCAACCGCTCGTTACAGCACGTGCCCTCTAATCCGGGCAGCATCCTGGTGAACCTCTTCTGCACCCTCTCCAAAGCCTCGACATCCTTCCTATAGTGGGTAACCAGAACTGTACACAATACTCCAGATGCAGCCTAACTGGAGTTTACAAAACTGCAAAATAACTTCCTGACTTTTGAACTCAGTGCCTCGACTGATCAAGGGCAAACATTCCGTACGCCATCTTAACCACCCTCTCAACCTGTGTAGACCAATGGTTTGCATCGACGTAGGTTTACACTGACGATTCTGTGGAGGATGTGGAAGCTTTGAGAGGGTTTGGAATGAAGCGAGGGACCTGGGTGGGCACACGAGGAGGGAATACAGAGTGAATGCAGTCAATAGGAGGTGCAAGCTGGGACAGATGTGTTTGTTCAGAGATACAGTACGGTAACAGGCCCTGCTGGGCCCACGCTGCCCAATTGCACCCAAATGACCCGTTAACCATCTGTCTGTGGACTGTGGGAAGAAACAGGAGCACCTGGGGGAAACCCACGTGGTCACAGGGAGAACGTACCAACTCCTTACAGACTGACAGGAATTGGAAGCTGGGTTGCTGCTGCTGTGAGTGTCTGTGCTCATCGCTACACTACCCACAACTTCCCTCTTTAACACAGTCCCTCAACATCCTCAAAACGATTTCTGCACCGTTTCTAGTGTAATAACATCCTTCCTATAGCCGGGTGTACAAAGCTGAACACAATATTCTGTAACTGCAACATCTTACCTCTGTATGTTGGACTGAGGAGGTGGGGGGAAGGAAATGCTGATCAGCTGGGATTCGATTGGAACTGGTCTCATTCCTGGATCTAATCAGCTGGGATCCCCATTGGAACTGGTCTTGATCCTGGATCTAATCAGCTGGGATCCCCATTGGAACTGGTCTCGATCCCAGATCTAATCAGCTGGGATCCCCATTGGAACTGGTCTCGATCCCGGATCTAATCAGCTGGGATCCCCATTGGAACTGGTTCCAGTGCCCACTGGTCTTGTTCCTGGAGCTGTGGTTTGTTGGCCTCAAAGTTCAAAATAAATTCATAATCAAACTAGACATTGGGCCATACACACCCTGAGGTTAATTTTCTTGTGGGCATTCACAGTAAATACAAAGCAACACAGAAGAATCCATGAAAGGCTACAAAACAATATGGACAAACTCCCCATGTGCAAACTGCAGATACAAAAACACACAAAAAACAAATATCGATAAATAAATAATAAATATTGAGAACACGAGCTGTAACGTCCTGAGCAGGGAGTCCATAGGTTGTGAGGACAGTTCAGTGATGGGGTGAGTGAAGTTATCCACACTGGTTCAGGAGCCTGCTGGCTGAGGGGTGATAACTGTTCCTGAACCTGGTGGTGTGAGGCTGCTATACCTTGTCCCTGATGGCAGCCGTGAGAACGGGGCGTGTTCTGGGCGGTGGGGGACCCTGATGATGGAATCTCTTTTCCTGTGCCAGTGCTCCGTGTAGATGTGCTCAATGGTGGGGGAGATTTAACCGTGACGGACTGGGCCATATCCAATACTCATTCCCTGGAACCTCGAGCCCACTGCCCCAGGAGTGAAAGGGTTACCGTATGAGGAACGTCTGGCAGCTCTTGGGCTGTATTCCCTGAAGATCAGGAGAATGAGGCGGGGAATCTCATAGAAACACTTTGAATGTTAAAAGGCCTGAACAGATTAGATATGGCAAAGTTATTTCCCATGGTAGTGGAGTCCAGGACAAGAGGGCACGACTTCAGGATTGAAGGACGTCTATTTAGAACTGAGATGCGGAGAAATCACTTTAGTCAGAGGGTGGTAAATCTGTGGAACTCGTTGCCACGAGCGGCTGTGGAGGCCAAGTCATTGGGTGTATTTAAGGCAGAGATAGATAGGTTCTTGATTTAGCCAGGGCAACAAAGGGTATGGCGCGAAGGCAGGGGAGTGGGGATGACTGGAAGAATTGGATCAGCCCATGATTGAATAGTGGAGCAGACTCGATGGGCTGAATGGCCTACTTCTGCTCCTATATCTTGTGGTCTTGTGGTCTATTCTTGGCAGCTGCTGTGTGGACAGTGAGTGACCACTGCACTGTGTTATTGTTTTCAGGAGGGGGACTCGTCGGGAGGCCTGGAGAGGATCGGCCGGCAGCTGACCCACCACCTGAGCCCACACTCACAGTACAGACGCCAGGGGTTCCTCAAGCGCAAACCTCAGGCCTGGTAATCCCCACCACTTGCTCCTTCTCAACGTGCCTCACGCATACGACTCTGCACCTCCCTTCCATTAGGCATCGGAACAGAATTCGGCCAAAAAAAAAATCTTCCTCATCTCTTTTGTGAATGGATGCCCCTCTATTCTGAGGTTGTGCCCTCTGGTCTGAGATTCACCCACTGTAGATCCTCTCCATATCCAGTCCATCTACGTTTTTCAATATTCTATAGATTTCCCACTCCCCCCCCCCCCACCATCTTCTGAATTGCAGCGAGTACAGGCCCAGAGCCATCAAAGATTCCCCATGAGTTCACACTTTTATTTTTGGGATAACTTTCACTTTAATGCCAGCAAATCTTTTCCTTCGATGATGGACGCAAAACTGCTCCCAATCCTCGAGTACAGTGTGACTGAAGCCTCATAAAGTCTGAACATCACATCCTTGCTTTTCTATTCAAATCCTCTTGAAATGAATGCTAACCTTGCATTTGCCTTCCTCACCACCGACTCAACCTGCAAATTCACCTTCCAGGAATCCCAAGTCCCTTTGTGCCTTGGATTTTTAAATTTTCTCCCCGTTTCGAAAGTAGTCTGTGCCTTTATTCCTTCTACCAAAGTGCATGACTGTACACTTCCTGACACTATTCCATCTGGCACTTTGTTGCCCGTTCTCCTAATCTGTCTGAGCCCTTCTGCAGACTCCCTGTTTCCTCAGAACTACCTGCCCCTCCACCTATCTTCCTATTGTCCACAAAGCCATCAATTCCATCATCAAAATCATTAACGTATAATGTAAGAAGAATCGGTCCCAACACAGACTCCTCTAGAACACCACCAGTCACCGGCAGCCAATCAGAAAAGGCTCCCTTTGTTCCCAGTCTTTGCCTCCTGCCAACCAGCCGCTGGTTTATCCATGCCAGAGTTTTTCCTGTAATACCATGGGCTCTTGCTAAGTTATCTTATGTGCAGCATCTTGTCAAAGGCCTTCTGACAATCCAAATACATATTACCCACTGGTTCTCCCTTGTCTATCCTGTGTGTTACTTCCTCAAAGAATTCCAACAGATTTGTCAGGCAAGGTTTTCCCTCGAGGAAATGGAAACCATGCTGACTTTGGCTTATTTTATCATGTGTCTCAAGTATCCAGAAACCTCATCGTTAATAATCGACTCCATCTTCCCAACCACTGAGGTCATGCTAACTGGCCTATAATTCCTTTTTCTTCTGTCTCCTTCCCTTCTTGAAGAGTGAAGTGACATCTGCAATCTTCCAAATTCTATTGGTTCATGAAAGATCATTACTAATACACCCACAATCTCTTCAGCTACCTCTTTTGGAACCCTGGGTGTAGTCCATGTGTCCAGGTGACTGGTCTACCTTCAGACCTTTCAGCTTCCCAAGCACCTTCTCCCTAGTAATAGTGACTGCACTCACTTCTGCCCCCGGCACTCTCGAACTTCTGGCATACTGCCGGTGTCTTCCGCAGTGACAGCTGATGCAAAGTACTTATTCAGTTCGTCCATCATTACTAGCTCTCCAGCGTCATTTTCCAGCAGTCCAATATCAACTCTTCTCTCTTCATATATCTGGAAAAGGTTTTTAGTATCCTCTTTGATATTTTTGGCTAGCTTACTTTCATATTTCATCTTTTCCCTCCTTGTGGCTTTCATTACTTGTCTTTTGTTTTTTTTAAGCTTACTATCCACTAACTTCCCACTGAATTTTACTTTGTTACATGATAATTTTGGCTTCCCTTGTCTGCCACAGTTGAGTCACCCTGCCTTTGAACACTTCGAGGTGTGTCTATCCTGCACCTTCTGAATTGCTCCCAGAAATGCAGCCTTTTCTGCTGTGCCATCATCCCTGCTAATGTCTCCTTCCAATCAACTCTGGCCATCTCCTTTCTTGCACTTTGTAATTCCCTTTACTCCACTGCAATCTTGATACATCTGGCTTTAGCTTCTCCCTCAACTGCAGGGTTAAATCTGTCATATTATAATCCCTGCCTCCTAAGGCTTCCTTTACCTGAAGCTCCCTTATCAAATCTAGTTCATTACACAACACACAATCCAGAATAGCTGCTCCCTTTGTTGGCTCAAACATGAGCTGCTTTGAAAAGCCATCTCATAGCCATTCTACAAATTCTCTCTCTTGGGATTGAAAATCAGCACTAGTTGATTTTCCCACTCTCCCTGCATACTGAAATCCCTCATGACTATAACATTTCCTCTTTAACATGTATTTTCCATCTCCCATTGTAATTTGTACCCCACATCCTGGCTATTGTTCGAAGGCCTGTATATAACTCACATCAGGGTCTTTTTACTCTAGCAGTTCCTTAACTCTCCCCACAGGGATTCTACGCCTTCTGATCCTATATCATCTCTTTTTAAGGATTTGATATTATTTTTTACCAAAAGGGCCACCTCACCCCCTCTGCCTCCTTGTCTGTCCTTTTGATACAAGGTGTATCCTTGAATGTTAAGTTCTCTGCCATGATCTTCTTCCAGCCGTGACTCAGTGATTCTTGCAACGTCATACCTGACGATTTGTAACTGAACTACAAGGTCACCGGCCTTATTCTGTGTACTGTGTGCTTCAACTGTAATACCCTCATCAGAGGTTTCAAAGGTACATTTAATGTCAGAGAAATGTATACAATATACATCCTGAAATGCTTTTTCTTCACAACCATCCATGAAAACAGAGGAGTACCACAAAGAATGAACGACAGTTAAATGTTAGAACCCCAAAGCCCCCGTCAGCTCCCCCGTCCCACATGTAAGCAGCAGCAAAGCAATGACCCCCCCACCAGCAAAAAAGCATCAGTGCCCTCTATCAAGCACTCAAGCATGCAGCAAAGCATCAATAAGGACACAGACTTGCAGTACTCCAAAGACTACTCGTTCACCTGGTTTTCGACATACCACAGGCTCTCTCTCTCTCTCTTCCTAATATGGAAAAAAGAGATGTCTCTGTGTCACAGCAAGAGGGGAGACATATCAAACAACTCACTGATTTATGATGTTAAAAGTCCATTGTGTCACTTTTTCCGAGCTCCGTGCCCAAAGTTCTCAGGTCTCTGGGCACGCAGCCAATAGCCACTTTTGATCTTTCATCTCCCATGACACACCGAGTTCCTGCAGAGACACAGACCTTCGGTCCACCCGTCTCCAGAGCCACGAGATCCTGGAACTCCGAAGGCGAGTTAATCTCCTAGGCTGCACCCTTGGCATATCGAAAAGCGGCCACTCACGAAGTCCCGAGAGCAGGTCCCGTTCCGGCAAAGAACCGAAGTCAGCATGTATTCGTCACCATTTTCAGTATTGTCTCCCTGCAGCTCATCTCACTTTCTGCAATTTTGCCCTGTCTGTCTGTCTGAGTCTCACTACACGCTGCCTCTGCTTGTAAACCACCTGCCCCATCCTCTGCCCTATTACTCCAGTTCCCACCCCCCCCCGGGCCAAATTAGCTTAAACCCTCTCCAAAAGTTCTAGCAAACCTGCCCGCAAGGATATTGGGAACCCCTCGGGCTCAGGACTAACCCATTCCTTTTGTACAGGTCATACCTTCTAAAGAGATTCCAGTGATCCAGAAATCTGAAGCCCTGAGCCCTGCACCAGTTCCTCAGCCACATCATCCTGTTCTTACCCTCACTGGCATGTGGCACAGGCAGCAATCCTGGGATGACCACCCTGCAGGTCCTACTTTTCAGCCTTCTACCTAACTCCCTAAATTCTCACTTCAGGACCTCCCCGCTTTTTGTACTTGTATCATTTCTGAATTTGCTCCTCGTTCAGAAAAAGTCTGCACCTTAATTCTTAAAACCAAAGTACATGACTGTACACTTCCCTACACGGTATTCCATCTGCCACTTCTTCACCCATTCTCCTAATCTTGGCCTCCATAGTCATCCATGGCAAGGAATTCCACAGATTCTCCACCCTCCAGTTAAACAAATCCCTCCTCATCTCCGTCCAAAGGGACGTCCTTCTGTTTTGAGGCTGTGCCCTCTGGTCCTAGACTTTCTCACTATTGGAAACCTCCTCTCCACGTCCAGTCTATCTACGCCTTCCAATATTCAGTAAGATCACCCTCCCCCATTCTTCTCAACCTCAGTGAGTGCACAACCACAGCCATCAAACGCTCCTATGTTAACCCTTTCATTCCCATGAACCTCTGAAGCCTCTCCAATGCCAGTACACCCTTCCTCAGGAGCCCGAAACTGCCCTGTGCACTCTGACCAACGCCTCTCCAAGCCTCAATGTTGCAACCTTGCCTTTACATTCTGGTCCTCTTGAAAGGAGTGCTAACTTTGTCACCGTTCCTTTCGCAGTCTGAAGGCTGCCCTGTCTGGGAGCCCGCCGAGCACGACTGTGGACTTGTCCGGAATTGCGCTGACCCCGCGAGACCTGCCTCGTGTCACCCTGTACCTGCAGCGCTGCTGGGAGATGGTGTGCACCGTGGAGTTAGGTTTCACCGAGCTGACGGACGAGGGCTTCCTGCAGCTTTTGCCCACCTTGGCCTCGCTGCCCAACCTCTGCACCCTGTCCCTCAACGGCAACAAGCTGACCCGGGCCATCCTGCGCCAGCTGACCGACGCCCTCAAGGACCTCGACAAGTTCCCCAGCATCAGTTGGATCGACCTTGGCAACAACGTGGACATCTACTCGCTGCCTCAGCCCTTCCTGGTTGGCCTGCGGAGGCGTTGCCCCAAGCATGGGAACCTGCCCACCATCTTGGAATTCGCGGAGAGCCAGGGCGGCGAGCCGGCGGCCGAGGGGATGGTGACAGTCCAGGAGCCTCCACTGGACATGGCTGCCGGCGGCGCAGAAAACTCTGAGGAAGAGGGGGCCGCGGGGGAGGCCGGCCACTTGGTGGAACACACGTGACGTGCGCAGGCCTGTGGTGGAATGTCGGCCATTGGGTGTTGGAGGCGTTGGCCCTGTGGGCAGTGCTCTTCTCTGACCAGACTTGTTTTGGGTGTGGCCAGCCTTCCCTGCTGATACACTCCGGGCCACGCTGGCCCCAGTGTCTTCCCTGACTGCGGCCCATCTGCTGTCAAGCCGTGGCACCCGCCCGCTGTCTGCGCCGGAACTGGGCTCCTTGCGACAATGAAATGATGGGACATGGAGGGGCGAGCCCACACTGGTCTCAGGACAACGACTAGCAGACTCTTTACCCTTGGGGTCTCCGTTCCTCCAAGCCCACGTGTGTGTATGTGTCCGTGTCTGTCTGCGTGGTGTTCCCCGTCACGGGGGCTGGCAGGTTTGCCCCTCGGACACCAGCGCCGGCGGTGCCGTGGCGGGCCCAGCCCGTGCATCGGTCAGTGTTGGAGTGGCGGACTGGCTCCCTGTGGTCAGACAGCCTCCAGCCCAGGTCAGCGAGGCAGCTGGTTACGTGTGCTCTGGGGTGGTCTGAGTTGCGAGGGTGCCGGCTTATCGCTGTCCACAGCTGAGGTTTGCTCCGCACCCAAGTGGACGGTTCAGTTGCCCCAAACCTGACCTTCCCAGTGGCCTGGTACGGAACTGCCCCGAACCATTACCCTCAGCCTCTTCGTCCAGGATCCACCCCCGAGGCCGCGGCACGTACTCACTCCTCTCCACGGTTTGCCTTGGCACTCTCCTAACCGTGACAGCCAGCCACTGGTCTGCCCCCCTCTTGCTTCTGCAGGGCAGGGCAAGGCTTGCACCTCCCCACCCGGCTGTTGGCTGGAGCTTCACCTGCCCTGGGTGCCTCTGACCCATCAGCAGCCCCCTCCCCCAGCAACCGGAAATGCTGACCGTCGGCAGTCCTGACGAAGGGTCTCCGCCTGACTCTTTATCCTCCTCCACAGACGCTGCCCGACCTGCTGAGTTCCTCCAGCATTTCAGAATCAGGTTTATTATGACCGGCACTTGTTGTGAAACTTGTTAATGTAGCGGCTGCAGTGATAATATAGAAAAAAATAAGCAAATCAATTACAGTAAGTATGTTTATTAAACAGTTAAATTAAAAATAGTGCAAAATCAGAAATTTAACAAAGTAGTGATTCATGGGTTGAATATCCATTCAGAAATTGGATGGCGGAGAGGAAGAGGCTGTTCCTGAATCACTGGGAGTGTGCCTACAGGCTCCTGTACCTCCTTCCCGATGGTAGCAGTGAGAAAGGGGCATGTCCTGGGTGGTGGGGGTTCTCAATGATGGACGCTGCCTTTCTGAGGCTGTGTTGCTCTGGACCCCAGGTCCTGTCTGAAGATGCCTGGCCAGCCTCAGCCTCAGCAGCTCTCGGCCAGCACAGAGCGGTCAGTGTGGCTCAGTGCTGGGCACCCTCAGTTGACAAAGGACTTCTCTTCCACGGCAATCAGTGAGCCCCTGAGAGGGGGGACGAGGCTGGCCATCGGCTCACTTTCCATCTGCTCGCTGCGAGCACCACCGCGCCTCCCTCACCTCTGCCCCCAGCGAAAGCAGTGGCAGAACTGTCATCCCGGAGACGTCTGCGGAACCGAAGCCCACTAGGTGGGGCACCCCGTGCCTCAGGAGTTTGTCTGATGGGCGTCTCAATCACTCACCTCTCCGAGTCCAGCTCCAGGCAGATTCCGAAGCAGTTGGGGCTGGTTTCCCCTGCACTGCCTCTGGGCAGAAGCTGCCTTCCGGATTTTGCTGGAGGGTTCCAGGAAAGTCTCAGAGGCAGTCACCCTCTGAACTCAGGATACCTTCACACCATGTCACTGGGACAGACCCCGTCACCAAAGGGGGCAAGGCGGTGTTGGGAGTCACAGCTTGAGGGCCAACCCCACTACTGAGTTCCACTGTAACCCCCCCACCATGCTCCCACTCACCTGCATTTTCCTCATCTCCAGGAGAGGAACTCCTCCCTCCCTGGAGCCTACAGGTTCAGGAATCACTGGTACCGGAACAGCCTCGGTATCCAAACCCGATCAGCCCACGACCTACGCACCACACTTCTCCCAGGCCCCTGCTGAACTTGGGCAACACTGTTACAGTACCAGCAGCCCTGATAAAGGGGTTTCACTCTGTGTCTGACCCCAGGAGTGTGTGATGGGACGGTGCGGAGGGAGTTTCACTCTGTGTCTGACCCCAGGAGTGTGTGATGGGACGGTGTGGAGGGAGCTTCACTCTGTGTCTGACCCCGGGAGTGTGTGATGGGACGGTGTGGAGGGAGCTTCACTCTGTGTCTGACCCCGGGAGTGTGTGATGGGACGGTGTGGAGGGAGTTTCACTCTGTCTGACCCCGGGAGTGTGTGATGGGACAGTGAGGAGGGAGTGTCACTCTGTGTCTGACCCTGGGAGTGTGTGATGGGACAATGAGGAGGGAGTTTCACCCTGTGTCAGACCCTGGGAGTGTGTGATGGGACAGTGAGGAGGGAGTTTCACTCTGTGTCTGACCCCGGGAGTGTGTGATGGGACGGCGTGGAGGGAGCTTCACTCTGTGTCTGACCCCGGGAGTGTGTGATGGGACGGTGTGGAGGGAGTTTCACTCTGTCTGACCCCGGGAGTGTGTGATGGGACAGTGAGGAGGGAGTGTCACTCTGTGTCTGACCCTGGGAGTGTGTGATGGGACAATGAGGAGGGAGTTTCACCCTGTGTCAGACCCTGGGAGTGTGTGATGGGACAGTGAGGAGGGAGTTTCACTCTGTGTCTGACTCCGGGAGTGTGTGATGGGATGGTTTGGAGGGAGCTTCACTCTGTGTCTGACCCCGGGAGTGTGTGATGGGACAGTGAGGAGGGAGTTTCACTCTGTGTATGACCCCGGGAGTGTGTGATGGGATGGTGTGGAGGGAGTGTCACTCTGTGTCTGACCCCGAGAGTGTGTGATGGGATGGTGTGGAGGGAGTTTCACTCTGTGTCTGACCCCGGGAGTGTGTGATGGGACAGTGAGGAGGGAGTTTCACTCTGTGTCTGACCCCGGGAGTGAGTGATGGGACGGTGTGGAGGGAATTTCACTCTGTTTCTGACCCCGGGAGTGTGTGATGGGACAGTGAGGAGGGAGTTTGACTCTGTGTCTGAACCCGGGAGTGTGTGATGGGACGGTGTGGACGGAGTTTCACTCTGTCTGACCACGGGAGTGAGTGATGGGACAGTGAGGTGGGAGCTTCACCCTGTGTCTGACCCTGGGAGTGTATGACGGGACGGTGGGGAGGGAGTTTCACCCTGAGTCAGACCCCGGGAATGAGTGATGGGACAGTGTGGAGAGAGCTTCACCCTGTGTCAGACCCCGGGAGTGTGTGATGGGACGGTGGGGAGGGAGCTTCACTCTGTGTCTGACCACGGGAGTGTGTGATGGGACAGTGAGGAGGGAGCTTCACCCTGTGTCAGACCCCAGGAGTGTGTGATGGGACAGTGGGGAGGGAGCTTCACTCTGTGTCTGACCCCGGGAGTGTGTGATGGGACGGTGTGGAGGGAGCTTCACCCTGTGTCTGACCCCGGGAGTGTGTGATGGGACAGTGAGGAGGGAGTTTCACCCTGTGTCAGACCCCGGGAGTGTGTGATGGGACAGTGAGGAGAGAGCTTCACCCTGTGTCAGACCCCGGGAGTGTGTGATGGGACAGTGTGGAGAGAGTTTCACCCTGTGTCAGACCCTGGGAGTGTGTGATGGGACAGTGAGGAGGGAGTTTCACTCTGTGTCTGACTCTGGGAGTGTGTGATGGGACAGTGAGGAGGGAGCTTCACCCTGTGTCAGACCCTGTGAGTGTATGATGGGATGGTTTGGAGGGAGCTTCACTCTGTGTCTGACCCCGGGAGTGTGTGATGCGACAGTGAGGAGGGAGTTTCACTCTGTGTATGACCCCGGGAGTGTGTGATGGGACGGTGTGGAGGGAGTGGCACTCTGTGTCTGACCCCGGGAGTGTGTGATGGGACAGTGAGGAGGGAGTTTCACTCTGTGTCTGACCCCAGGAGTGTGTGATGGGATGGTGTGGAGGGAGTTTCACTCTGTGTCTGACCACTGGAGTGTGTGATGGGACAGTGAGGTGGGAGCTTCACCCTGTGTCTGACCCCGGGAGTGTGTGACGGGACGGTGGGGAGGGAGTTTCACCCTGAGTCAGACCCTGGGAGTGTGTGTTGGGACACTGTTACAGAACCAGCAGCCCTGGTTCAACTCCGGTCACTGTCTGTAAAAAGTTTCAATTCTCCCGGTGACCGTGTGGGTTTCCTCCGGGGGGCCCCGGTTTTCTCCCATAGTCCAAAGACGAACAGATCACGTGGGGTGGCTCTGGTGCAGTGGACCGGAAGGGCCTGTCACTGCTCTGAATCTCTAAATTTAAAAAAAAACAAATAATTAAAAAATCTTAATGGCATTCAGGCTCCTCGGCGCACGGCCGGAACCTGGCCGCAGTCGGCGCCTCCTCGCCTTCCCCCGCGCCGCGCGGTTCCCTCGCCTCAGCCTTGTGGGTCTGAGGTTACAAAGCCAGGGTCTGTGCTCCGGAATTTGTGACAAGTCCTCTCGAACGGGCCCCGCTCCTGTACGTACGGCACCGCGGGCGTTCGGGGCTCGAGTCCGCATAAGAGGTGTGCGCGTCGAAGCGATCATTGAGCCGAGCCCCGACACCCTCCGGCCGGAAAGGCTGGCGTGACGGGCTGAAGGTTCCTCAACATCACGCTGGATAGGGGTGATGCGGCCCACCAGGGTGAGACGGGGAGGGAGAAGGTGATTTGTCCCGGGTGGGGAGCCACCGGCAGAAGTTGTGATTCCCCTTTAGCTCAGCAAGGTCAGCGCCATTATTTCCACGCAATGCTTGTGCCAGGGTGCGGGGGCATTTAACCTTGCGGTCAAAGTGCATTTTGAACTGTCCCGTAACCGCACGAGTATCGTCCTTGCAGGCAGATTCCTGTCGCTGTCTGTGAGGAGTTTGCACGTTCTCCCCGTCACTCCGGGTTCCTTCCACATTCCGAAGATGTACCGGTTGGGTTATTGCGTCGTGAGCGAGCACTGTTGCGCAAGGAGCGCGCCGACACTTGCGAGCTGCCCCCAACACTTGCGAGCTGCCCCCGGCACTTGCGAGCTGCCCCCGGCACAATCCGCGCGAATGACGCGTTTCACCGTGCTTCGATGTGCGTGACTGATCTTTATCATTCGTTACCTGGGTGTCTGAGTGTCACCCGGGACTCTGACCGGACACGGTAACAACGCACGAAATAGGGAAAACTGCCGCTGATATCCGAGCAGCGAGTGCCTGCAGACAAATGGAAGCGAGCACGCCTCCTGTACATGGCGTAATCCCGTTGTGTATGCAGACCCAGTCGGTCCCGTCCTGCGAGGAGTGGAACACATTGCTGGCAGTCCTTAACCAGCCCTTGTTGTTTACGCAGGGAGACGTAAAGAAATTTTTCACTGTTGAGGTATTGGGAAACTAGCACACTGTTATTTTTCTCTGGCGTGACCCCGCGTGGAAAGGTCCCGTAAATCCCGATAAATCCCCAAGCCACGAAAGGCCAAGATATTGCAAGGAAACTCTGACACCCGCCACCGACTGGTAGGGCAGGAGGGAGCGGTTTGTTCTGATGTCAGACGGTGACTCTCTCCCCCGGGAGGAGAACAGCTCTCTGGCAAATTGCAAACAGCTGCCGCAAGAACACAAAATAATCTGCAGATGCTGGGGTCAAAGCAACACTCACAACACGCCGGAGGAACTCAGCGGGTCGGGCAGCATCCGTGGAAAAGATCGGTCGACGTTTCGGGCCGGAACCCTTCGTCAGGACTGAAGAGGGAAGGGGCAGAGGCCCTATAAAGAAGGTGGGGGAGGGTGAGAAGGAGAAGGCTGGTAGGTTCCAGGTGAAAAACCAGTAAGGGGAAATATAAAGGGGTGGCGGAGGGGAAGCAGGGAGGGGATAAGCAGGAAAGGTGAAGAAGGAATAGGGGAAAACACAATGGGTAGTAGAAGGAGGCAGAACCATGAGGGAGGTGATAGGCAGCTGGGAGAGGGGGCAGAGTGAAACTGGGATAGGGGAAGGGAGGGGGAGGGAATTACTGGAAGTTGGAGAATTCTATGTTCATACCAAGGGGCTGGAGACTACCTAGATGGTATCTGAGGTGTTGCTCCTCCAACCTGAGTTTAGCCTCATCATGGCAGTATAGGAAGCCATGTATGGACATATCCGAATGGGAATGTGAAGCAGAGTTGAAGTGGGTGGCTACTGGGAGATCCTGTCTGTTTTGGCGGACGGAGCGGAGGTGCTCGACGAAGCGGTCCCCCAATCTGCGTTGGGGTTCACCTGCTTCCCCCTCCCCCACCCCTTTATCTCTCCCCATACTGGTTTTTCACCTGGAACCTACCAGCCTTCTCCTTCCCACCCTCCCCCCACCTTCTTTATCGGGCCTCTGCCCCTTCCCTCTACAGTCCTGACGAAGGGTTCCAGCCCGAAATGTCGACCGATCGTTACCACGGATGCTGCCCGGCCTGCTGAGTTCCTCCAGCGTGTTGTGAGCTGCTGCAAGAAAACTCGCCGTCAGCAGTGGCCAACAAACACAGTGTGAAATTCCCACACTGAAACATCCACACTCGTACATAACAACTACATCCATCAGTTTCCCTTTTTCTCCAAGCTCAGGATGACGGACATTTGTGCTCTCTGTCTGACCCCGGGAATGTGTGATGGGAGAGTGTGGAGGGAGTTTCACTCTGTGTCTGACCCTGGGAGTGTGTGATGGGATGGTGTGGAGGGAGATTCACTCTGTCTGACCCCGGGAGTGTGTGATGGGACGGTGTGGAATGAGCTTCACTCTGTGTCTGACCCCAGGAGTGAGTGATGGGACAGTGTGGAGGGAGTTTCACTCTCTGTCTGACCCCGGGAGTGTGTGATGGGATGGTGTGGAGGGAGCTTCACTCTGTGCCTGACCCCGGGAGTGTGTGATGGGACGGTGTGGAGGGAGATTCACCCTGTCTGACCCCGGGAGTGTGTGATGGGACGGTGTGGAGTGAGCTTCACTCTCTGTCTGACCCCGGGAGTGAGTGATGGGACAGTGTGAAGAGAGCTTCACCCTGTGTCAGACCCCGGGAGTGTGTGACGGGACGGTGGGGAGGGAGCTTCACTCTGTGTCTGACCACGGGAGTGTGTGATGGGACAGTGAGGAGGGAGCTTCACCCTGTGTCAGACCCCGGGAGTGTGTGACGGGACGGTGGGGAGGGAGCTTCACTCTGTGTCTGACCACGGGAGTGTGTGATGGGACAGTGAGGAGGGAGCTTCACCCTGTGTCAGACCCCGGGAGTGTGTGATGGGACAGTGAGGAGGGAGTGTCACTCTGTGTATGACCCCGGGAGTGTGTGATGGGACGGTGTGGAGGGAGCTTCACCCTGTGTCTGACCCCGGGAGTGTGTGATGGGACAGTGAGGAGGGAGTGTCACTCTGTGTCTGACCCCGGGAGTGTGTGATGTGACAGTGAGGAGGGAGTTTCACCCTGTGTCAGACCCCGGGAGTGTGAGGTGGGACAGTGAGGAGAGAGCTTCACCCTGTGTCAGACCCCGGGAGTGTGTGATGGGACAGTGTGGAGAGAGTTTCACCCTGTGTCAGACCCTGGGAGTGTGTGATGGGACGGTGTGGAGGGAGTTTCACTCTGTGTCTGACCCCAGGAGTGTGTGATGGGACGGTGTGCAGGAAGTTTCACTCTGTGTCTGACCCTGGGAGTGTGTGATGGGACAGTGAGGGGGGAGCTTCACCCTCTGTCTGACCCTGGGAGTGTGTGATGGGACAGTGAGGAGGGAGTGTCACTCTGTGTCTGGCCCCGGGAGTGTGTGATGGGACAGTGAGGAGGGAGTTTCACCCTGTGTCAGACCCTGGGAGTGTGTGATGGGACAGTGAGGAGGGAGCTTCACCCTGTGTCAGACCCCGGGAGTGTGTGATGGGACAGTGAGGAGGGAGCTTCACCCTGTGTCAGACCCCGGGAGTGTGTGATGGGACAGTGAGGAGGGAGCTTCACCCTGTGTCAGACCCCGGGAGTGTGTGATGGGATGGTTTGGAGGGAGCTTCACCCTATGTCTGACCCCGGGAGTGTGTGATGGGACAGTGAGGAGGGAGTTTCACCCTGTGTCTGACCCCGGGAGTGTGTGATGGGACAGTGAAGAGGGAGTTTCACTCTGTCTGACCCTGGGAGTGTGTGATGGGACAGTGAGGAGGGAGTGTCACTCTGTGTCTGACCCCGGGAGTGTGTGATGGGACAGTGAGGAGGGAGCTTCACCCTGTGTCAGACCCCGGGAGTGTGTGATTGAAACATAGAAACATAGAAAATAGGTGCAGGAGTAGGCCATTCGGCCCTTCAAGCCTGCACCGCCATTTATTATGATCATGGCTGACCATCCAACTCAGAACCCCGCCCCAGCCTTCCCTCCATACCCCCTGACCCCCGTAGCCACAAGGGCCATATCTAACTCCCTCTTAAATATAGCCAATGAACTGGCCTCAACTGTTTCCTGTGGCAGAGAATTCCACAGATTCACCACTCTCTGTGTGAAGAAGTTTTTCCTAATCTCGGTCCTAAAAGGCTTCCCCTCTATCCTCAAACTGTGGCCCCTCGTTCTGGACTTCCCCAACATCGGGAACAATCTTCCTGCATCTAGCCTGTCCAATCCCTTTAGGATCTTATACGTTTCAATCAGATCCCCCCTCAATCTTCTAAATTCCAACGAGTACAAGCCCAGTTCATCCAGTCTTTCTTCATATGAAAGTCCTGCCATCCCAGGAATCAATCTGGTGAACCTTCTTTGTACTTCCTCTATGGCAAGGATGTCTTTCCTCAGATTAGGGGACCAAAACTGCACACAATACTCCAGGTGTGGTCTCACCAAGGCCTTGTACAACTGCAGTAGTACCTCCCTGCTCCTGTACTCGAATCCTCTCGCTATAAATGCCAGCATACCATTCGCCTTTTTCACCGCCTGCTGTACCTGCATGCCCACTTTCAATGACTGGTGTATAATGACACCCAGGTCTCGTTGCACCTCCCCTTTTCCTAATCGGCCACCATTCAGATAATAATCTGTTTTCCTATTTTTGCCACCAAAGTGGACAACTTCACATTTATCCACATTAAATTGCATCTGCCATGAATTTGCCCACTCACCCAACCTATCCAAGTCACCCTGCATCCTCTTAGCATCCTCCTCACAGCTAACACTGCCACCTAGCTTCGTGTCATCCACAAACTTGGAGATGCTGCATTTAATTCCCTCATCCAAGTCATTAATATATTTTGTAAACAACTGGGGTCCCAGCACTGAGCCTTGCGGTACCCCACTAGTCACCGCCTGCCATTCTGAAAAGGTCCCGTTTATTCCCACTCTTTGCTTCCTGTCTGCTAACCAGTTCTCCACCCACACCAATACCTTACCCCCAATACCACGTGCTTTAAGTTTGCACACTAATCTCCTGTGTGGGACCTTGTCAAAAGCCTTTTGAAAATCCAAATATACCACATCCACTGGTTCTCCCCTATCCACTCTACTAGTTACATCTTCAAAAAATTCTATGAGATTCGTCAGACATGATTTTCCTTTCACAATTCCATGCTGACTTTGTCCGATCATTTCACCGCTTTCCAAATGTGCTGTTATCACATCTTTGATAACTGACTCCAGCAGTTTCCCCACCACCGACGTTAGGCCAACCGGTCTATAATTCCCCGGTTTCTCTCTCCCTCCTTTTTTAAAAAGTGGAGTTACATTAGCCACCCTCCAATCCTCAGGAACTAGTCCAGAATCTAACGAGTTTTGAAAAATTATCACTAATGCATCCACTATTTCTTGGGCTACTTCCTGAAGCACTCTAGGATGCAGACCATCTGGCCCTCGGGATTTATCTGCCTTCAATCCCTTCAATTTACCTAACACCACTTCCCTACTAACATGCATTTCGCTCAGTTCCTCCATCTCACTGGACCCTCTGTCCCCTACTATTTCCGGAAGATTATTTATGTCCTCCTTAGTGAAGACAGAACCAAAGTAATTATTCAATTGGTCTGCCATGTCCTTGCTCCCCATAATCAATTCACCTGTTTCTGTCTGTAGGGGACCTACATTTGTCTTTACCAGTCTTTTCCTTTTTACATATCTATAAAAGCTTTTACAGTCCGTTTTTATGTTCCCTGCCAGTTTTCTCTCATAATCTTTTTTCCCCTTCCTAATTAAGCCCTTTGTCCTCCTCTGCTGAACTCTGAATTTCTCCCAGTCCTCAGGTGAGCCACTTTCTCTGGCTAATTTGTATGCTTCTTCTTTGGAATTGATACTATCCCTAATTTCTCTTGTCAGCCACGGGTGCACTATCTTCCTTGATTTATTCTTTTGCCAAACTGGGATGAACAATTGTTGTAGTTCACCCATGCAATCCTTAAATGCTTGCCATTGCATATCCACCGTCAATCCTTTAAGTGTCATTTGCCAGTCTATCTTAGCTAATTCACATCTCATACCTTCAAAGTTACCCCTCTTTAAGTTCAGAACCTTTGTTTCTGAATTAACTATGTCACTCTCCATCTTAATGAAGAATTCCACAATATTATGGTCACTCTTACCCAAGGGGCCTCTCACGACAAGATTGCTAATTAACCCTTCCTCATTGCTCAAAACCCAGTCCAGAATAGCCTGCTCTCTAGTTGGTTCCTCGACATGTTGGTTCAAAAAACCATCCCGCATACATTCCAAGAAATCCTCTTCCTCAGCACCTTTACCAATTTGGTTCACCCAATCTACATGTAGATTGAAGTCACCCATTATAACTGCTGTTCCTTTATTGCACACATTTCTAATTTCCTGTTTAATACCATCTCCGACCTCACTATACTACTGTTAGGTGGCCTGTACACAACTCCCACCAGCGTCTTCTGCCCCTTAGTGTTACGCAGCTCTACCCATATCGATTCCACATCCTCCCGGCTTATGTCCTTCCTTTCTATTGCGTTAATCTCTTCTTTAACCAGCAACGCCACCCCACCTCCCCTTCCTTCATGTCTATCCCTCCTGAATATTGAATATCCCTGAACGTTGAGCTCCCATCCCTGGTCACCCTGGAGCCAAGTCTCTGTGATCCCAACTATATCATAATCATTAATAACAATCTGCACTTTCAATTCATCCACCTTATTACGAATGCTCCTTGCATTGACACACAAAGCCTTCAGGCGCTCTTTTACGACTCTCTTAGCCCTTATACAATTATGCTGAAAAGTGGCCCTTTTTAATGCTTGCCCTGGATTTGCCGGCCTGCCACTTTTACTTTTCTCCTTACTACTTTTTGCTTCTACCCTCACTTTACACCCCTCTGTCTCTCTGCACTGGTTCCCATCCCCCTGTTGTGAACTAACCTCCTCACGCCTAGCTTCTTTAATTTGATTCCCACCCCCCAACCATTCTAGTTTAAAGTCACCTCAGTAGCCCCCGCTAATCTCCCTGCCAGGATATTGGTCCCCCTAGGATTCAAGTGCAACCCGTCCTTTTTGTACAGGTCACGCCTGCGCCAAAAGAGGTCCCAATGATCCAAAAACTTGAATCCCTGCCCCCTGCTTCAATCCCTCAGCCACGCATTTATCCTCCACCTCATCGCATTCCTACTCTCACTGTCGCGTGGCACAGGCAGTAATCCCGAGAATACTTCCTTTGCGGTCCTTTTTCTCAACTCCCTTCCTAACTCCCTATATTCTCCTTTCAGGACCTCATCCCTTTTCCTACCTATGTCATTGGTACCTATATGTACCACGACCTCTGGCTCCTCACCCTCCCACTTCAGGATATCTTAGACACGATCAGAAATATCCCGGACCCTGGCACCAGGGAGGCAAACTACCATCCGGGTCTCTGGACTGCGTCCACAGAATCGCCTGTCTGACCCTCTCACTATCCAGTCCCCTATCACAACTGCCCTCCTCTTCCTCGCCCTACCCTTCTGAGCTACAGGGCCGGACTCTGTGCCAGAGGCACGGCCACTGTCGCTTCCCCCAGGTAAGCTGTCCCCTCCAACAGTACTCAAACAGGAGTACCTGTTGTTAAGGGGCACAGCCACCGGGGTACTCCCTATTACCTGACTTTTCCCCTTCCCCCTCCTAACCGTGACCCACTTGTCTGCCTCCCATGGCCCTGGCGTGACCATCTGCCTGCAACTCCTCTCTATCACCTCCTCACTCTCCCTGACCAGACGAAGGTCATCGAGCTGCAGCTCCAGTTCCGTAACGCAGTCCCTTAGGAGCTGCATCTCGATGCACTTGGCACAGATGTAGACGTCCGGGAGGCTTGGAGACTCCAGGGCCTCCCACATCCGACGCCGAGAACAGCAAACTGCCCTCACAGTCATACTGCCCCTCTCCTCAAATAACAACAGAAAATGAATGCCAAACCTTCCTCGCCTGTTTCCGCCTAAGCCCGTTGAGCCGAAGCCCTTAAGTCTTCACTCTGCTCCCGGCTCACTCCGCAGCCCGCAAACTCCGCTGTCCGCTCTATGAGGCTCTGTTCCTTTTAAATCTGCCGCACCGCACAGCCCGATGTCACACCTCTCAGAACGCCGTTGGAGAAAAAAAAACCCGAAAATTTCAAAAATGTCTTTCTTGGCACTCCCACTCAGACTTTCAGACTCCTTCTTCGAATCAAGAAGATGATGGGACGGTGTGGAGAGAGTTTCACCCTGTGTCAGACCCCGGGAGTGTGTGATGGGACAGTGAGGAGGGAGCTTCACCCTGTGTCAGACCCCGGGAGTGTGTGATGGGATGGTTTGGAGGGAGCTTCACTCTGTGTCTGACCCCGGGAGTGTGTGATGGGACAGTGAGGAGGGAGTTTCACTCTGCGTCTGACCCCGGGAGTGTGTGATGGGACAGTGAGGAGGGAGTGTCACTCTGTGTCTGACCCCGGGAGTGTGTGATGGGACAGTGAGGAGGGAGTTTCACCCTGTGTCAGACCCCGGGAGTGTGTGATGGGACAGTGAAGAGGGAGTTTCACCCTGTGTCAGACCCCGGGAGTGTGTGATGGGACAGTGAAGAGGGAGCTTCACCCTGTGTCAGACCCCGGGAATGTGTGATGGGACGGTGTGGAGAGAGTTTCACCCTGTGTCAGACCCCGGGAGTGTGTGATGGGACAGTGAGGAGGGAGTTTCACTCTGTGTCTGACCCCGGGAGTGTGTGATGGGATGGTTTGGAGGGAGCTTCACTCTGTGTCTGACCCCGGGAGTGTGTGATGGGACGGTGTGGAGGGAGCTTCACTCGGTGTCTGACCCCGGGAGTGTGTGATGGGACACTAGAGAGAGTTTCACTCTGTGTCTGACCCCGGGAGTGAGTGATGGGATAGTGCGGAAGGAGTTTCACTCTGTGTCTGACCCCGGGAGTGTGTGATGGGACGGTGTGGAGGGAGTTTCACTCTGTGTCTGACCCCGGGAGTGTGTGATGGGACGATGTGGAGGGAGATTCGCTCTGTGTCTGACCCCGGGAGTGTGTGATGGGACAGTGAGGAGGGGAGCGCCATCTACTGTCTGACTCTGGGAGTGTGTGATGGGATGAGCTTCCGCAGATTCGAGCTAAGTTTCCAATGAAGGGGAATCTGCGTGTTGACAGTATAATTTATTTAAAGATTAGTTGTATTTGTCACGTGTGCATCTAAACACTGAAGCTCACAGTGAAATATGTTTGTGTCAACGATCAACACTTGCAAGGAGCAGCCTGCATGTGTCACTGTTTCTGGTGCAAACGCAGCAGCCCACAACTTCCTAACCCTAACCCGTAGGGATTTGAAACGTGGGAGCAAACGGGATCACTTTGGGGGAAACCTGCGCTGTCAGCGAGTGAACATACAGGCAGGGGCGGGAATCGAACCCATATCGCTGGCGTTGCGCTGACTATTCTGCCACCTTCACTGGTTGGATGAAGGGCTGAGGAGACAGGGAACGCCGGTCTGCACTGCTGCACATGAGGAGGGCCACCTTCTATTTGATAAATGTTGGGCCCAGAGGCCTCCTGTGCTCTGTGTTTGTCCTCGTCCACCTGGGAGGAAGATACGGCCTCACCTGAACGTGTCCCGCCTGTGGGCGAGAGGCCGGAGGGAACCTACTACATCCTCCCTCCCTCCCCACACCCCGCCTGACTTTCGGGTTCAATTTTGAAGTCCGGTACGTAGCGGTTAGCGTGACGCTATTACAGCTTGGGGTGCCGGAGTTCAGAGTTCGATTCCAGCATCCTCTGTAAGGGGTCTGTACGTTCTCCCCGTGAACCGCATAGGTTTCCCCCGGGTGCTCTGGTTTCCTCCCACAGTCCAATGACGTACTGATTAGTAGGTTAATTAGTCATGGTAAATTGTCCTGGCATTCGGGCTAGGATGGCAGCGTAGCTCAGTGGGCCAGGAAAGACCATAAGAGAAAGGAGCAGAAGTCGGCCATTCGGCCCATCAAGTCTGCTCCGCCATTTTATCATGAGCTGATCCAGTCTCCCATTTAGTCCCACTCCCCCGCCTTCTCACCATAACCTTTGGTGCCCTGGCTACTCAGATACCTATCAATCTCTGCCTTAAATACACCCAATGACTTGGCCTCCACTGCTGCCCGTGGCAACAAATTCCATAGATTCACCACCCTCTGACTAAAAAACTTTCTTCACATTTCTGTTCTGAATGGGCGCCCTTCAATCCTTAAGTCATGCCCTCTCGTACTAGACTCCCCCACCATGGGAAACAACTTTGCCACATCCACTCTGTCCATGCCTTTCAACATTCGAAATGTTTCTATGAGGTCTCCTGTCATTCTTCTAAAATCCAAGGAATACAGTCCAAGAGCGGACAAACATTCCTCATATGTTAACCCTCTCATTCCTGGAGTCATTCTAGTGAATCTTCTCTGTACCCTCTCCAACGTCAGCACATCCTTTCTTAAATAAGGAGACCAAAACTGCCCACAGTACTCCAAGTGAGGTCTCACCAGCGCCTTATAGAGCCTCAACATCACATCCCTGCTCCTGTACTCTGTTCCTCTAGAAATGAATGCCAACATTGCATTCACCTTCTTCACCACCGACTCAACCTGGAGGCTAACCTTGAGGGTATCCTGTACGAGGACTCCCAAGTCCTGTTGCATCTCTGAACTTTGAATTCTTTCCCCATTTAAATAATAGTCTGCCTGTTTATTTCTTTTGCCAAAGTGCATAACCATACACTTTCCAACATTGTATTTCATTTGCCACTTCTTTGCCCATTCTTCCAATCTATCCAAGTCTCTCTGCAGACTCTCTGTTTCCTCAGCACTACCGGCCCCTCCACCTATCTTCGTATCGTCAGCAAACTTAGCCACAAAGTCATCTATTCCATAATCCAAATTGTTGATGTACAATGTAAAAGGAAGCAGCCCCAACACGGACCCCTGTGGAACACCACTGGTAACCAGCAGCCAAGCAGAATAGGATCCCTTTATTCCCACTCTCTGTTTCCTGCCAATCAGCCAATGCTCTATCCACGTATGTAACTTTCCCGTAATTCCATGGGCTCTTATCTTGTTAAGTAGCCTCATGTGTGGCACCTTGTCAAAGGCCTTCTGAAAATCCAAATATACAACATTCACTGCATCTCCCTTGTCTAGCCTACTGGTAATTTCCTCAAAAAATTGTTATACGTTTGTCAGGCAGGATCTTCCTTTAAGGAAAGCATGCTGAGTTCTGCCTATCTTGTCATATGCCTCCAGGTATTCTGTAACCTCATCCTTGACAATCGACTCCAACAACTTCCCAACCACTGATGTCAAGCTAACAGGTCTATAATTTCCTTTTTGCTTCCTTGCCCCCTTCTTAAATAGCAGAGTGACATTTGCAATCTTCCAGTCCTCCGGAACCATGCCAGAATCTATCGACTTTTGAAAGATCATCGCTAATGCCTCCGCAATCTCCACAGCTACTTCCTTCAGAACACGAGGGTGCATTCCATCTGGTCCAGGAGATTTATCTACCTTTAGACTATTCAGCTTCCTGAGTACTTTCTCTGTCATAATTGTGACTACGCACACTTCTCTTACCTGCCACTCTTAAGTGTCTGGTATACTGCTGATGTCTTCCTCAGTGAAGACTGATGCAAAATACTCATTCAGTTCCTCTGCCATCTCCTTATCTCCCATTACAATTTCTCCAGCATCATTTTCTATCAGTCCTATATCTACTCTCACCTGTCTTTTACTCTTTATATACTTGAAAAAGCTTTTAGTATCCTCTTTGATATTATTTGCTAGCTTCCCTTCATAGTTAATCTTTTCCCTGTTAATGACCTTCTTAGTTTCCTTTTGTAAGCTTTTAAAAACTTCCCAATCCTCTGTCTTCCCACTAATTTTTGCTTCCTTGTATGCCCTCTCCTTTGCTTTAACTTTGGCTTAGACTTCTCTTGTCAACCACAGTTGCATCCTTTTTCCATTCAAAAATTTCTTCGTTTTTGGAATATACCTGTCTTGCACCTTCCTCACTTCTCGCATAAACTCCAGCCACTGCTGCTCTGCCATCCTTCCCGCCAGTGTTCCTTTCCAGTCAACTTTGGCCAGTTCCTCTCTCATGCCACTGTAATTTCCTTTACTCCACTGAAATACCGACACATCAGATTTTGGTTTCTCTTTCTCAAATTTCACAGTGAACTCAATCATGCCTCCTAAGGGTTCCTTCACCTCAATCTCTCTAATCACCTCTGGTTCATTACACAATACCTAATCCAGTACAGCCGATCCCCTAGTGGGCTCAACAACAAGCTGTTCTAAAAAGCCATCTCGCAGACATTCTACAAATTCTCTCTCTTGAGATCCAGTGCCAACCTGATTTTCCGAATCCACTCGCATGTTAAAATCCCTCACAATTATCATAATACAGCCTTTCTGACAAGCCTTTTCTATTTCCAGTTGTAATTTGTAGTCCACATCCCTGCAGCTGTTTGGAGGCCTGTATATAACTGCCATCAGGGTCCTTTTACCCCTGCTATTCCTTAGCTCAACCCATAAAGATTCTGCACCTTCCAATCCTATATCACCGCTTTCTAATGATTTACTATCATTTCTTACCAATAAAGCCACGCCTCCCCCTCTGCCTACCTTCCTATCCTTCCGATACATCGTTTATCCTTGGACGTTCGGCTCCCAGAGACATGCATCCTTTAGCCACGTCTCAGTGATGGCCACAATATCATACCTGCCAATCTGTAGCTGTACAACAAGATCATCCACCTTATTCCTTATGCTGCGTGCATTTAAGTATAACACCTTAAGACCAGTATTTGATACTTTTCGCTTTGATTTCACTGCAACTTTATTGCACTGCAACTCATCCCAATGGCTACAAATTTGCCCCATCACCTGCCTGTCTTTCCTGACATCTTTACTGCTTAGATTTATTTCTGTTTTCCCCTTCCTCCACTCTATCATTCTGGTTCCCATCCCCCTGCCAAATTAGTTTAAACCCTCCCTAACAGCTCCATTAAACTTTCCCGCCAGGATATTGGTCCCCTTCAGGTTCAAGTGTAACCTATCCTTTTTCAACAGGTCATACTTCCCCAGAAGAGATCCCAATTATCCTAGAATCTGAAGCCCTGCCCCCTGCACCAGTCGCTCAGCCACGCATTCATCTGCCTGATCCTACTATTCTTGCCCTCGCTGGCACGTGGCACAGGTAGCAATGCCGAGATTACTACCCTGCAGGTCCTGCTTCTCAGCTTCCTTCCTAACTCCTGGAAATCTCTCTTCAGGACCTCCTCCTTTGTCCTATCTATGTCATTGGTACCAACATGTACCAAGACAACTGGCTGCTCACCCTCTCGCTTCAGAATATTCAGGATCCGATCCGAGACATCCCGTACCCTGGCACCTGGGAGGTAACACACCATGCGGGTATCTCTGTCAGGCTCACAGAATCTCCTGTCTGTTCCCCTGACTATGGAATCCCCTGTGACTAGCACATTCCTCTTCTCTCTCCTTCTCTCCTGCACAACAGCACCAGGCTCAGTGCCAGAGACCCAGTCACCGTGGGCGTCCCCTGTCAGGTCATCCCCCTCTACAGCATCCAGAACAAGATATTTGTTGCTGAGGGGGACAGCCACAGGTGTGCTCTCCACTATCCGGGCATTTCCCTTCCCTCTCTTGACAGTGACTGTTCCACACGATCTCTGAATAAGTAAATAGTTATCAGGCCAGGATTTACTTTCCATTCCCGTTCGCCCTCGGGAACATTTCCAAATCCATTGCCCAAGTCCCTGTGTCGAAGCCTGCTGACAGAAAGTGCAGATGTGGCCCGGGTGATCGATTTGCCAGACAAATTCTGGGCTGTGTTGACAAGCAGTTTATCTCTATCCCCGTTGATGGCACCGAGGTGAAATGAAATCTCTGAACTGTCAAGTGCTTCCTGAAACACAACCAGACGGTTTTAAAAATACCAGCAGTTTCGTTTTTTTGCTGGACTTTAATCCCTATCTATGGGATGGCATCCTGGCGTAACGCTTTACAGTGCCAACAATTGGGGTTCAACTCGCCGCTGTACGGACGCTCTCCCCGTGTCTGTGTGCGTTTCCTCCGGGTGCTTTGGTTTCCTCCCTCGACGAGCCCACAGCGGGAGCTCGCCGTTCGGGCTGCGAAGGGTCTCAGCCGAGAGCCACGAGCAGGAACAGAACACGTTTCTGCTATTTCTGGATAATTGCTTTAATTAGTGAGTCAACCCTGCCGTGTTCATCACCGAATAGTCTTGGTAATTAATCTTGTCACACTCTGACGGGAACATAGATACAGCTCGGCTGGAGGTTGCACCCCCGCTCATCGAACAGCCCAGACCGTCACAGAGAGGGTCAACACAGCCTGGGACTGGGAACGCTGTACCTGCCCACTACCCCTGAGTGTACATCGGGGACAGGACACACAACCCCACCCCACACACGTGTTTCCCCGTCCAACACAGACATGGAACCTTGTGTGTGTGTCTAATATTATGCATATTATCTCTCTCTCACACACTCACACAGGGAGGAGGGTCGGTCTCACCCTCACTGGCTAATCGTGGCCAACAGTAGAAGGGTCAGGGGTCGGAGACCGTTCCACATCACATCATTCCGCTGGGGGAATGGGTCTGAAGAAGGCAGATCAGCCCCGGGGCGCCACAGGGGGGGGTGAGGGATGTGCGGTAGGTGCTGGTGTTGTGATGCCAATGTCCCAGAAATGGACTTCTGCGCGCACACACCCACACACGCACGCTGAGTGTGGGATCGCACTGTGCATTGGTAGGTTGCATTTTTGCATCAGAGACGTGTCTGGTGTTGTGTGAGTGTCACAACGGCCAGCTTTACTCGTCACGCGTGCGGTGAAAGTGATCAAAGCAGCGAGGGTGTCTGCACGCTTCCGGCGCCGGCACAGAACCCCGACCCGCACGTCCGTGCAATGCGGGGGGGGGCGCGAGACCTGTGAGACCTGCACGTCTGTGCAATGCGGGGGGGGGGGCGCGAGACCCGCACGTCCGTGCAATGCGGGGGGGGGGCGCGAGACCTGCGAGACCTGCACGTCTGTGCAATGCGGGGGGGGGGGGCGCGAGACCTGCACGTCCGTGCAATGCGGGGGGAGGGGGCGCGAGACCCGCACGTCCGTGCAATGCGGGGGGGGGGGCGCGAGACCTGCAGGTCCGTGCAAAGCGCGTGGTGAGACCCGCACGTCCGTGCAATGCGCGGGGGTGGGGGTGTGAGACCCGCACGTCCGTGCAACGCGGGGGGGGGGGCGCGAGACCTGCACATCCGTGCAATGCGGGGGGAGGGGGCGCGAGACCCGCACGTCCGTGCAATGAGGGGGGGGCGCGAGACCTGCAGGTCCGTGCATAGCGCGTGGTGAGACCCGCACGTCCGTGCAATGCGGGGGGGGGGGCGCGAGACGTGCACGTCTGTGCAATGCGCGGGGGTGGGGGGGTGAGACCCGCACGGTCACGGGGAGAACGTGGGCGGGATCTGAACGCCGATCGCTGGCGCTGTAACAGCGTTGCGCCAACCACGGCGATGCCGCGCCGGCCAAATTGCGCGTCCTTTTTGTGCCGCAGTTACACGGTGCAGTCCAGTGTCCCGGTTTGCCGTGTTGCCGTGGCTGGTGTGACTCGGACACCGCAGTGTGATCCACGGTCTCCATCTACAGGCCACGCGAGGAAACTCCCTGAAACACGGTTCAATCAGGTGGAGAATTGTGTTGTTTTGTCGCATCAGTACAGAAAACAAAATCTATAAATTACAATAAGAAACATATATAATTAAATTAAATAAGTAATGCAAAAGAGAGACAAAAATAGTGAGGTAGTGTTGGTGGGTTCACTGTCCATTCAGGAATCGGATGGCCGAGGGGAAGAAGCTGTTCCTGAATCTCTGAGTGTCTGTCTTCAGGATGGTAACAGCGAGCAGAGGACACGTCCCGGGTAGTGTAGGTCGTCAGAGATGGATGTCGTCTTTCCGAGGCATCGCATGGTGGAGAAGCTGAGTTTAAAACCTCCTGCAGTTTTTCCGATGCTGTGCAGTGGCCCCTCCAGACAAGGCAGTGTCTGAACGCTCTCCACGGTACATTACTAGAAAGCTGCCGGGGTCTTCGGTGACGAACCAAATCTCCTCAAACTCTAATGAAATATAGCCCACGCCATGCCTTCTTAGTGATGGCTTCAACATGTCGGGCCCAGGACAGACCTCAGAGATGCTGACACATCAGAATGGAAACTGCTCGCTTTCCACTGCAGGCCCCTTGATAGGGTTAGCGTGTGTTCCTCCAACCTCCCCTACCTGAACTCCACAATCCATTCCTCAACTCCGCAATCCATTCCTCAACTCCACAATCCCTTCCTCAACTCCACAATCCATTCCTCAACTCCACAATCCATTCCTCAACTCCACAATCCATTCCTGAACTCCACAATCCACTCCTCAACTCCACAATCCATTCCTCAACTCCACAATCCCTTCCTCAACTCCACAATCCATTCCTGAACTCCACAATCCCTCCCTGTGTCTGAATGACACCAACAATCTGTTCATGGGCCCTCTCCCCCTCCCCATCCACAGCATCCTGGGGTCTGAAGGATTAAACTGATACTGACTCACCCGGTGGAACACAGCGGTCAGAGTCTGCCATTCGTACTCAAACCCAGCACCACGTTCATCGTTCAGAGAAGCATCAGCGATGGGCTGAGGCCGGACCTTGGAGAAATTGCTGTGGATCTGTGGAAAATGTTATTCCCTTAAAGCAGAGGGACATGTTCCTACTTTATCCCAGAAAGCAGGGGGATATATTCCTACTTTATCCTGTAAAGCAGAGGGATACATCCCTATATCATTCCCGGAAAGCGGAGGGGCCACAGGAAAGCTGATCCATCTGTGGCGTTTAACAACAGTCTCAAACTCTAAGGAGGAGCTGTTACTGGGCTCAGCAGTGGGAGCATTTGGGAAACTCAAGTTGAAAGTAAATGTATTATCTATGTATCTATATATCGCTGTATACAAACCTGGGATTCATTTTCTTGTGAGTATTCACAATAAATACACAGAAACACAACAGAATCAATAAAAGATCGCACACACCAAGACAAACAACCAGCCAGCATGCAAAAGACAATCTACTGTGCAAATATAAAAAAGAAAGATAATGGTCATAATAAATAAGCAATAAATATTGACAACACGAGTTGTAGAGTTTTTGAAAGTGAGTCTATAGAATGTGGCAACACACATCAAGGTTGCTGGTGAACGCAGCAGGCCAGGCAGCATCTCTAGGAAGAGGTGCAGTCGACGTTTCGGGCTGAGACCCTTCATCAGGACTAACTGAATGAACAGATAATAAGAGATTTGAAAGTGGGAGGGGGAGGGGGAGATCTGAAATGATAGGAGAAGACAGGAGGGGGAGGGATGGAGCCAAGAGCTGGACAGGTGATTGGCAAAAGGGATATGAGAGGATCATGGGACAGGAGGCCCAGGGAGAAAGAAAAGTCGGGAGGGGGGGACCCAGAGGATTGGCAAGGTGTATAGTGAGAGGGACAGTGGGAGAAAAAGGGAGGGAGAAAATAAATATATATAATAATAATAATAAATAAATAATGGATAGGGTACGAAGAGGAGGTGGGGCATTAGCGGAAGTTAGAGAAGTCAATGTTCATGCCATCAGGTTGGAGGCTACCCAGACGGAATATAAGGTGTTGTTCCTCCAACCTGAGTGTGGCTTCATCTTTACAGTAGAGGAGGCCGTGGATAGACATGTCAGAATGGGAATGGGATGTGGAATTAAAATGTGTGGCCACTGGGAGATCCTGCTTTCTCTGGCGGACAGAGCGTAGGTGTTCAGTGAAATGGTCTCCCAGCCTGTGTCGGGTCTCGCCAATATATAAAAGGCCACATTGGGAGCACCGGACGCAGTATATCAGCCCAGCCAACTCACAGGTGAAGTGTCGCCTCACCTGGAAGGACTGTCTGGGGCCCTGAATGGTGGTAAGGGAGGAAGTGTAAGGGCATGTGTAGCACTTGTTCCGCTTACAAGGATAAGTGCCAGGAGGGAGATCAGTGGGGAGGGATGGAGGGGACGAATGGACAAGGGAGTCGTGTAGGGAGCGATCCCTGCGGAATGCAGAGAGAGGGGGGGAGGGAAAGATGTGCTTGGTGGTGGGATCCCGTTGGAGGTGGCAGAAGTTACGGAGAATAATATGTTGGACCCGGAGGCTGGTGGGGTGGTAGGTGAGGACCAGGGGAACCCTATTCCTAGTGGGGTGGTGGGAGGATGGAGTGAGAGCAGATGTGCGTGAAATGGGGGAGATGCGTTTGAGAGCAGAGTTGATAGTGGAGGAAGGGAAGCCCCTTTCTTTAAAAAAGGAGGACATCTCCTTCGTCCTGGAATGAAAAGACTCAGGATGTGGTGAAGAGAAGTTTAGATAGGTAACTGGATGGGATGGAATTGAAGAGAAGTTTAGATATGTACACAGGTGGGAGAGGAATGGGAAGCTCTAGTCTATGGGCTTTGATGGGTCTACCCAGAGTAACAGTTCGACAGAGACTGGATGGACCGAATGGCCTGCTTCAGTTCTGTGGTGCTCTGTGACTCTATGACCAGATGGAGGGAGGGGTGCTGTTGCTCATGGTGATGGTACAGGAGACCCCGGACTGATAGGTCAGAGTCAGACGAGGAATTACAGTGACAGGCCCCGGATGGCCTGTGAAATGTGCCCAGGTCCCGGGTCCCGGGTCCTTCCTGTCATGTTCTATCAATGGGCAATGAAGCTCCTGAGCTGGACAGCACTGCCCGCAGTTCCAGGTCCCCAGCTTTAGGGAACTTGTGAAGAGCTGCAGAAGAGATGTAGTGGGATAGTCCTGACGTGGACACAGATCAGAGAAGATGGATGGTTCGCCTAGGAACAGGGGAAGTTGTAAAAGAAATACAACAGTTTCAAATATAGAGAAGCAGAGCAGAGTTCAGGTCAAAGCCCTCGAAACTCCAGTTAGGCCTCATCTGGAGTAATGCTTACAGATCTGGTCAGCCCACTCTGGGAAGGGTATCAAGGTTTAAGAGACGGTGCAGAAGAGGTCACCAGGATGTGGCCTGGATTAGAAGGCACGAGCTGTAATGAGCAGTTGGACAAACTTTCTCTGGAGTGACGGAGGCTGAGGGAGATCTGATTGAGGTTTACAAGATTATGAGAGGCACAGACAGAACAGACAAAAACTAATATGTTCCATGAGTTGAAATGTCTAATACCAGAGGACATGCATTTAAGGTGAGAGGGGGTCATTTCAGATGTGAGGGCAAGTTTGTTTAAAAACGCAGAGTGTGGTGAGGGCTTGGGGTGGTGGTCGACACAGATACATAAGAGACTTATAAGAGACGTTGAGATTGGCACGAATGTGAGGAAAATGGAAGGGTGTGTAGGCAGAAGCAGTTAGTTTAGTTGGGTATTTGATTACTAATTTAATAGATTCAATGCAACTTTGTGGGCCGAAGGGCTGTACTGCTCTATGTTGTGAAGGAATCTGATGCAGGTGCTCTGGGTGGATGAAGGTGTTCCCACGTGTGGACGGGTTAGGATGGGGAGCACAGAAAAACCCCACAATGAGGGGAGACCTCGTCCATTCATTTACTTTGCCTTCATTCAGAGGAACCAGTTGCCAGAGGAAGTAGTCAAGGTGGATACAATTGCAATATTAAAGAGGCATTTGCACAGTCATAGTCAGACTTCATTGATCCCGCGGGAAATTGGTTTTCGTTACAGTTGCATCATAAATAATTAAATAGTAATAAAACCATAAATAATTAAATAGTAATATGTAAATTATGCCAGGAAATAAGTCCAGGACCAGCCTATTGGCTCAGGGTGTCTCACCCTCCAAGGGAGGAGTTGTAAAGTTTGATGGCCACAGGCAGGAATGACTTTCTATGACGCTCTGTGCTGCATCTCTGTGGAATGAGTCTCTGGCTGAATGTACTCCTGTGCCCACCCAGTACATTATGTAGTGGATGGGAGACATTGTCCAAGATGGCATGCAACTTGGACAGCATCCTCTTTTCAGACACCACTGTCAGAGAGTCCAGTTCCATCCCCACAACATCACTGGCCTTACGAATGAGTTTGTTGATTCTGTTGGTGTCTGCTACCCTCAGCCTGCTGCCCCAGCACACAACAGCAAACATGATAGCACTGGCCCCCACAGACTCGTAGAACATTCTCAGCATCGTCCGGCAGATGTTAAAGGGCCTCAGTCTCCTCAGGAAATAGAGACAGCTCTGACCCTTCTTGTAGACAGCCTCAGTGTTCTTTGACTAGTCCAGTTTATTGTCAATTCGTATCCCCAGGTATTTGTAATCCTCCACCATGTCCACACTGACCCCTTGGATGGAAACAGGGGTCACCGGTACCTTAGCTCTCCTCAGGTCTACCACCAGCTCCTTAGTCTTTTTCACATTAAGCTGCAGATAATTCTGCTCACACCATGTGACAAAGTTTCCTACCGTAGCCCTGTACTCAGCCTCATCTCCCTTGCTGATGCATCCAACTATGGCAGAGTCATCAGAAAACTTAGTACATAGAAGCGAGGGGCTTGAAGTGTTTTGGGTCAAATATGGGCAATTGGGAGGATATTGTAGTCAGCATTGACCATTGACCAGTTGGGCCGAAGGGCCTGTTTCCACTCTGTGGTTTTATAGCTGGGACAGGATGTGAAAAGGAAGGTTCTGCAGGCTGAGGGGGAAGCAACAACAAACACACACACACACGGCGCTGGAGAAACTCAGCGGGTCGAGCAGCGTCCATGGAGGGAGGAGGTCGCTGGGCGCTTTGGGGAGAGATTGCAGGAACGGCCTCCGATCGGTGGCGGCGCTGCAGCAGCCCGTCTCCTCTTGGTTCCAGTTCATCCTCCTCGTTCTTGGCGACCGGCGCGGCGTGATGTCGTCACCGGCTCCCGTTGGCGGAGCGGCCAATGAGTGAAGGGGCGGTAGATTTGAAATTGGTGGAACCGGAGCGAACGAGGAGACGGAGGTCGGGAGGTACGGCTGCCGGTCCCACTCCGCTCACAGCCGGCCCTCCGCCTGCTGACGGCGCTCCTCTCTCCCTCTCTCCCCTCCCCAGGCGAGGGGACCATGTTCGGCGAGCGGCAGTCGGTGAAGTCCTCGTCGGTGGAGAGTGATGACCAGCGGCCTAGCACCGTAGGTGACGGGAGACGGGGTTGGGGTCAAGGCCAGGGAAGTGGGTTGCTCTCGGGAGGTGATGATAATCTCCGGCGGTCCCAGCGCCCCCGTAGCGGGTCGCTACGCTCTCCCCGTGGCTGCTCGGGTTTCCTCCCACAGTCCAAAGGCGTTAGTTGGTCACTGTCAACTGTCCTGTGTGCATCCTGGGCTCCGGCGGTCTATTCCACGCTGCGTCTCTAAAGGAAAATCCATCCCCAGTCAGGGGCGAACTCGGTTCCACAACTCGACCGAGTGTGAAAGTGGGAAAGGGAGAGAGACTGTCTAGACTATGCAAAGAAATCGCGGTGTCCTGGCTGTGGGTTTCGCAAAAGGCTAGTTTGTCGATAGGTCAAGTAATGTAGTTGTTCACTTTGAGGGGTCTGGAGGCTGTGCTGTGTGTGGAATACAGATACATTTTGGAGGTGGTTCAGAGCAGATTTGTCACACTGTTACCTGGAATGCCATTAGCAGAGGAGATTTACCAGGATGCTGCCTGGATTAGAGAACGTGTCTTATGAGGACAGGTCGAGCGAGCCAGGGCTTTTCACCTGGGGTGAAGGCTGATGCGAGGTGACGTGACAGAGGTGTACAAGATGGTAAAAGTGGACAGCCAGAAACTTTTTCCCAGGGTTGAAATAGCCAATACGAGGGGTCATAATTTTAATGGGTTTGCTGGGAAGTGTAGTCAGAGGAGAGTTTTTTTACAGAGTGGTGCGTGTGTGGAATGCACTGCCGGGGTGGTGTTGGAGGCAGATACTTTATGAATATTTAAGAGACTCTTAGGCACATAAGTGAAAGAAAGATTGTAGACTCTATGGGGAAAAAAGGATTAAATTAATCTTGGAGTAGATTTAAAACGATGTTGCAACGCCCTGGGTCAAAGGGTCTGAACTGTGCTGTTGTGTTAAAGGATGGACAGACTAGGCTTGTGTCTGCTGCAGTGAGAGGAGAAGATTGAAACAAAACATCCAGAGCAATTTTGACAGGGTTGATGTGAAGAGCATCACAGCTCTGAAATAGATCCTTCGGCCCATCTAGTCCATGCTGAACTGTTATTTTGCCTAGTCCCATTGACCTGCACCCTCCATACCCCTTCCATCCATGTACCTCTCCAAACCTCTCTTGAACTTTGCCATCAAGCCCACATTCACTATTTGTGCTGGCAGCTCGTTCCACACTCTCACCTCCCTCTGAGTGAAGAAATTCTCCTAAAACATTTCATTTTTTTTTTTTACCCTGAAGACATGACCTCGAGTTCTAGTCTCAGCAGTGGAACAAACCTGTTTGGATTCCTCAATCTTGTATACCTCAGTCGGATCTCCCCTCGTTCTCCTGTGCTCTAGGCAATAAAGTCCTAACCTGTTCAATCTTTCCCTGTAACTGAGGCCGTCACGTCACGCATCACAGCAACGGCACAGGAAAGGCCCTTCGACCCACAATGTGGTGCCATCCAATTAAATGAGCAATCAAATGGCCAGCAAGTTCCTTCTGCCTACACAAAGTCCCTATTCTTCCATTTTCCTCATATTCATGTGCCTATTTTAACCTCCCTAACATACAGAGCCTAGAAAAAGTACTCATCCCTCTTGGAAATTTTCATGTTTTATTGTTTTACAACATTGAATCACAGTGGATTTAATTTGCCTTTTTTTTTTGACGCTGATCAACAGGAAAAGACTCGTGTCAAAATGAAGAGATCTGTTTTCACTTGAATGTGGAAGTCTTTTTCTATTGATCAATGTAAAAACAGAAGGCAAATTGAATCCATCGTGATTCAATGTTGTCAAACAATAAAACATGAAAAATTCTGATGGAGGGGTGAATTTTTTTTCTAGTCCCTGATGTAGCTGCCTCTACCACCACCCCAGGCAGCACAGTTTAAGAATGAGGGGTAGACAATTTAGAACGGAGTTGAGGAAAAACTTTTTCACACAGAGGGTTGTGAATCTGTGGAATGCTCTGCCTCAGGATTCTCTGAATTCTTTCAAAAAAGAGTGAGTTAGGGCTCTTAAAGATAGCGG
Organism: Mobula birostris; assembly: GCF_030028105.1. Classification (NCBI taxonomy): domain Eukaryota; kingdom Metazoa; phylum Chordata; class Chondrichthyes; order Myliobatiformes; family Myliobatidae; genus Mobula; species Mobula birostris. Next base: position 3,635,578 of record NC_092394.1, read on the forward strand.
AGTCAAGGGATATGGGGATAAGGCAGGAACAGGGCACTGATTGTGGATGATCAGCCATGATCACAGTGAATGGCGGTGCTGGCTCGAACGGCCGAATGGCCTACTCCTACACCTATTGTCTATTGTCTGTTCCAGGCCTCCACCATTCTCCGTGTAACAAACTTGCCCTACACGTCTCCTTTAAAATGACCCCCTCTCGCCTTAATGCATGCCCTCTGGTATTAGACATTTCAACCCTGGATAAAAGATGGTGTCTGTCTTCACTCTCTATGCCTCTCATAATCTTAAAAACCTTTAATAAGCTCCCTTGTAAACTTTCTCTCTACTTTTTCAATCTTATTTGCTGTTTCCTCTTGTGGAAGAACCTCAAAGTGGAGGGTCACTTTAAATGTTAGGGGGCGCCTGATGAGGTAGTTTCTTTCCTGCTGGGGTGTTCGAACTTTGGAACTGCCTTCCTCAAGGGGCAGTGGAGGCAGAGTCTTTGAGTGTTTCTCGGACGGAGGGAACTAGATTGATGAGCGGGGGTGACAGCCCCCCACCCCATTCTGATGTCCACCCGTCTATGGAGATTGACCAATTGACGCATCTTGGTGCAGGAGCTGACGGTCTCTTCCCCCGTTTAAGGCACGTATCAGAACCGCTGCATTCACAGTGCCAACAGCATTGTCAGAGACCTCTCCCCCCAGCCCCACACTCTCTCTGAATTATTGTCGTCAGAATGCCCTGCTGCCCCCCTTCACTCCCCAGCTCTCAGGCACACTCTCATCCTGCACTCGTCACTTTTCAACTTTTATTGCTGTTGTTTCACAAATTTACACAACTGCTTGTTTTATTATCATAGTGTCAGTAACATTATCCTCTCACACAGACGTGTACCTCACACTATGTCAACCTGTCAATCTTCAGGCCATGTCACTAAGAGACGTCTGCTAATATTCAGTGTCTGTGTGAATGTATGTACATACAGACAGTACATATCACAGCACACACAGTCACACGCATTCACGCACAGCCGCGCACTGATCTTTCGTTTAGCTCGATACATAACTGGAACGAGAAATTCTGGAGACACCCGTCAGGTTTGGCAGTGTGTGTAAGGAGAGAAACAGTTAACTCTTCGGTCTCCAGACGTTTGTCGGATCTGTTTGCCTGAATCTAATACTTGATGCTGATGAGGGGTCTTGATCTGAATTGCTGACTGTCTCTTCACCCCCTAGTGGATGCTGCCTGACCTGCTGAGCTCCCTGCAGTGCCCTGTGTCCTGTCTGTTTGACGCTGACTGTTCCCTTGTCTTCCCCCGCAGCCCAGCAGGACCCTGCAGTGCCCTGTGTCCTGTCCGTTTGACGCTGACTGTTCCCTTGTCTTCCCCCGCAGCCCAGCAGGACCCTGCAGTGCCCTGTGTCCTGTCCGTTTGACGCTGACTGTTCCCTTGTCTTCCCCCGCAGCCGAGCAGGACCCTGCAGTGCCCTGTGTCCTGTCCGTTTGACGCTGACTGTTCCCTTGTCTTCCCCCGCAGCCCAGCAGGACCCTGCAGTGCCCTGTGTCCTGTCCGTTTGACGCTGACTGTTCCCTTGTCTTCCCCCGCAGCCGAGCAGGACCCTGCAGTGCCCTGTGTCCTGTCCGTTTGACGCTGACTGTTCCCTTGTCTTCCCCCGCAGCCCAGCAGGACCCTGCAGTGCCCTGTGTCCTGTCCGTTTGACGCTGACTGTTCCCTTGTCTTCCCCCGCAGCCCAGCAGGACCCTGCAGTGCCCTGTGTCCTGTCCGTTTGACGCTGACTGTTCCCTTGTCTTCCCCCGCAGCCGAGCAGGACCCTGCAGTGCCCTGTGTCCTGTCCGTTTGACGCTGACTGTTCCCTTGTCTTCCCCCGCAGCCCAGCAGGACCCTGCAGTGCCCTGTGTCCTGTCCGTTTGACGCTGACTGTTCCCTTGTCTTCCCCCGCAGCCGAGCAGGACCCTGCAGTGCCCTGTGTCCTGTCCGTTTGACGCTGACTGTTCCCTTGTCTTCCCCCGCAGCCCAGCAGGACCCTGCAGTGCCCTGTGTCCTGTCCGTTTGACGCTGACTGTTCCCTTGTCTTCCCCCGCAGCCCAGCAGTACCCTGCAGTGCCCTGTGTCCTGTCCGTTTGACGCTGACTGTTCCCTTGTCTTCCCCCGCAGCCCAGCAGGACCCTGCAGTGCCCTGTGTCCTGTCCGTTTGACGCTGACTGTTCCCTTGTCTTCCCCCGCAGCCCAGCAGGACCCTGCAGTGCCCTGTGTCCTGTCCGTTTGACGCTGACTGTTCCCTTGTCTTCCCCCGCAGCCGAGCAGGACCCTGCAGTGCCTTGTGTCCTGTCCGTTTGACGCTGACTGTTCCCTTGTCTTCCCCCGCAGCCCAGCAGGACCCTGCAGTGCCCTGTGTCCTGTCCGTTTGACGCTGACTGTTCCCTTGTCTTCCCCCGCAGCCCAGCAGGACCCTGCAGTGCCCTGTGTCCTGTCCGTTTGACGCTGACTGTTCCCTTGTCTTCCCCCGCAGCCGAGCAGGACCCTGCAGTGCCCTGTGTCCTGTCCGTTTGACGCTGACTGTTCCCTTGTCTTCCCCCGCAGCCCAGCAGGACCCTGCAGTGCCCTGTGTCCTGTCCGTTTGACGCTGACTGTTCCCTTGTCTTCCCCCGCAGCCGAGCAGGACCCTGCAGTGCCCTGTGTCCTGTCCGTTTGACGCTGACTGTTCCCTTGTCTTCCCCCGCAGCCGAGCAGGACCCTGCAGTGCCCTGTGTCCTGTCCGTTTGACGCTGACTGTTCCCTTGTCTTCCCCCGCAGCCGAGCAGGACCCTGCAGTGCCCTGTGTCCTGTCCGTTTGACGCTGACTGTTCCCTTGTCTTCCCCCGCAGCCGAGCAGGACCCTGCAGTGCCCTGTGTCCTGTCCGTTTGACGCTGACTGTTCCCTTGTCTTCCCCCGCAGCCGAGCAGGAAATGCGGCCGGGTCCCGTTGCAGGAGTTGGCGCCGCAGTGCAGTGCTCAGCGAGACGTGCGGAGCTGCAGCCGAGCGGCCAGCGGCCTGACCCCGCTGCTGCGCGGGCTGCGCCTGGAGGTGAGTACGTGAGAGTGGTACTGCGCACTGCGCGCTTCCAGTTCAGCCACGTTACTGCACACGCGCACAGCTCCGCCTCGCCCGGTGGCTGTGAAAACCCCCATCTCTGCCTTTCCCTGCAACTTGCTGCCTGGCCTTATTCCAACGCTTGCCCCCTGCCCACTAGCTCCTCCACTCCCAGTACCCTTCAGCTTTTCCAGAAACCTCTGACTGCATCCAAATTCTTCTTTGTTCTCCACCAGATCCCAGTGAAGAACATAGAACAGTACAGGCCCTTCAGCCCAAAATGTAATGCCAATCTTTTAATCTGCTCTAAAGACAATCTAACCCTTCCTTCCATTTTTCTATCATCCGTGCCTATGCAAGAGTCTCTCAGATGTCCCTCATGAATCTGGCTGTACCACCACCCCAGCAGCAAATTCCACGCACACACCCACTGCCATCTGTGTGAGCGGGGGAGCCCAAACAAGCCTACCTCGGACATCTCTCCCACCCACCCCCCCATACTTTCATCCAATTAGCTTAAATTCATCCCCTCCTATTTGCCACCTCTACCCTGGGGAAAAGTCTCTGACTGTCCACTTTGCCTGTGCCTCTTATCATCTTGTACACCTCTATCAAAATCACCTCTCATCCTGCTATATTCTACAGAGAAAAGCCTTCATTCACACAACCTGTCCTCATAAGACACGCTCTCAAATCCAGGCAGCATCCTGGTAAATCTCCTGTGCAACCTCTCACATCCTTCCTACGATGAGGTGGGCAGAAATGAGCACGACATTCCCAGCGAGGTCTAACCAGGATTTTATAGAGCTGCAGTGTTGTCTCATGATTCTTGAACTCAATCCCCACTAATAAAGGTCAACACACCATATGCCTTCTTAACTACAGTATGAATGCAGTTTCCACCTCCGAGTTGAAATGAAAATGTCTGTAAAGATTAAAGATTATTTTTATTTTTGACATGTACATTGAAACATACAATGAAATGCATCGTTTGCCTGACTGACCTACGCAGTTTCAGAATGTGCTGGGGGCAGCCACATTCCACTACCAATATAGCACGCCCACGTTCACCCACCCTAACCGGCAGGTCTTTGGACTGTGGGAGGAAACTGGAGCACCCGGAGGAAACCCACGCAGTCACGGGGAGGGCTGCCTCCTCGTTGCATCTAGCTGGTGCGTTGCTGACTTTGTGGTCTCGGTATGTTTCTCTCCTGAGACTGTGTTTGCTCTTTGCAGGAGGGTTTCCTACCCGTCTCGAGGCTGGTTTACGAGGACCTCTGCAGGAATATCTTTGTGGAGGAGGAGGAGGAAGTGGTCTGTACTCCCTGGGTATGGGACCGGCTCCCTTTGGTGCCCCCGACAGCTGGGGGCTTCAGTGACACGAGCTCACTACCCACTGGGACTCCTGAACCCACAGCCAGCGAAGGCCCCTCGTCCCCGCAGGTAAACCACGGCGACCTGCCTCGGGGAACGTGCAGCAACGCTGTCCGGACGGTCGTTACTGAGACACGGGAGGATCCAGAGCCGTCAGTCATTGTGGCTGGATCTGTGGGGCTGGGGCAGCAGGGACCAGAGACAGCAGTCACTGTCGCGGCTGGACTGAAGGCAGGGTCCCCCGCGATCCCAGCTGGTGGGGCAAGCTTGCTGCCGTCTGGCCCCGGGCCCGAGCCTGTCTGTGACGGTACCGAGGAGGCGTCACTCGAGCCTCTGGTCCTACGCCCACCCAATCATCCAGCCCTACCCTCCCGCTCGGAGTCTGTGAGAGTGAGGGGAGATGGAGAGACGTCACCTGCCAGCAAAGAGGGGGTGAGGTTAGGAAAAAGGAAGAGGCTTTGCACAGCCAGAGAAGGGGAGGGGTTGAATGCCGATGACGGGGGGCAGTGTGTTCCGCTGCCCACGGGGGGAGAGCAGCTGCCAATAGCAGGAGAGTGGGAGCAGCCAAGAATGTCAGACCAGGAGGCAGGAGTCCCGTCTGGGGACGGGGCAGCGTGGCCCCAGGACGAGGCTCGAGCAGAGATACAGGGGAACCCAGAAGCAATCCTTGCTGTACACACTGGAGCAGACTCCCCTCCTCTCTGTGTCTCGAGTCCCAGTGACCTGGAGCAGCCCCGTACAGAGAGACGGCGGCAGCCGGCATTGGCACTGGCGCCTGTCGAGGGCAGGGTACCGGTGCTGGCCGACGAATGCGAGGAGCAGCTGGGTAGGGCACAGGCTGAGGAGGAAGGTGAGGGGCAGGTGCTGGAGATTGAGGATGATGAGAGGAGGGCAGAGGACGAGGCCAAGGGGCTGGAGAAGGAAGAGGGGAGGATGGAGGAGGGTGAGGCACAGGTAGAGGCTGGCACAGGGAGGGTGTTGGATGAGGGCTCAGTGCAGACCGAGGAAGTGGAGGAGCAGAAGACGGAGACGGGCACAGTGCAGACTGAGGAGGTGCAGAGGGGCACAGTGCAGACAGAGGAGGTGCAGAGGGGCACAGTGCAGACAGAGGAGGTGGAGACGGGCACAGTGCAGACAGAGGAGGTGCAGAGGGGCACAGTGCAGACAGAGGAGGTGGAGACGGGCACAGTGCAGACAGAGGAGGTGGAGACGGGCACAGTGCAGACTGAGGAGGTGAAGGAGCGGGCCGAGCCCGCGGTGGAGGTGCAGACCGAGGAGGCCGTGGATTGGGCGGAGCTGGGCACGAGCCCGTTGCCAGCCCCTGCGTCCTGCGCGCTGACCTGTCTGATCCACCCAGCCAGCGCTCGGACACCCGCGGACACCTGGAAGCTGCTGGCGGCACAGCTCGGCACCAGGAGGGTCACCTGCCGAGACGTCAGCACAGGGATTACTCCCCTGGGGTCGCACTGCGTCGCCACTTGTATGACCCCCGTCAGCCTGGCGGACAGCGATGTCAACACCTCCGCGGTGGAGGATTCCAGGGGGAGCACGACGGACAGCGCGGTGCTGACGGACTCTCTGCTCTGGAAGTAAGTCGGGGATCGTTGGGTGGGCAGTACCCACCCAGAGACCGAATCCGGCGGCCAAGCGGGGCAAGTGTTGGTGTCGCTGCTCGACTCTGCTTCCCTCTCACTCTCACCGTCTCACAGCCCCACTGAGACGAGGCCAATTCCCCGCCAAGACACCCAGTTGTATTAAGAAACGCACTCAACATGCTGGAGGAGCTCAGCAGGTCAGGCAGCGTCTATGGGGGCAAAAAAACTGTTGATGTTTTGGGCTGAGATAGTCCGGGTTCTGATGCAGGGTCTCAGCCTGGAACAGTGGCTGATAATTACCCTCTTGTAGGTGCTGCCTGACCTGCTGAGTTCCTCCAACGTCTGGTGTGTGTTGTCCTGGAATTCCAGCATCAGCTGAATCTCTTGTGTTACCTCTGCCCGCTGCTGAGGGGAGAGGCAGCCCCTCTTCCTGCCCTCCCCGGGGCAGTAATACTGATCCCACAGGAGATATCCGCGGTGCACCTCAAAGTCACCCTCAGCTGGTCCTCCTCCCCTTTTCCTTCATCTGTAACAGTATTCTTCACTCCCCTCCCGGTTTCTGGTGGAGAGTGGGAGCCCCAGAGTCCTGCTCTCTGACAACCAGCCCGGCCCTTTCCCGCATTGGTGGTGTCCTCAAGCTCCCAGGCAGTGTGACTGCCCTATGCAGCTCCGGCTAATTCAGTGTGCAGGATATTTTAGGACAGAGATTCCCAACCTGCCATCTGCAGACCCCTCTGTTTACGGTACGGCTCCACAGCATAAAAAAGGTCGGGAACCTCTGGTTTAGAGGGTCAGACTAGAACTGTTACTTGGGGAGGCTGGGGTTCAGTACAGCAGGCAGAGAGAGATGTCCTGGAAATGTGGACTGTGTGCTGCTGAATTTGTCCTCCAAGCATCAATCAGTCCTGGTGATAGATCTTAACCTTTATTGCCACATGTACATTGAAACACTGAAATGTGTCGATTGTGTCAACAACTAACACAATCCGAGGATGTGTCGGGGGTAGCCTGCAAATTCACCACACTTCTGGCGCCAGTGTAACTCCCTGACCCTAACCCGTACGCCTTTGCCTTTGGGATGTGGGAGGACACTCGTGTGATCACAGGGAGAACGTAGAAACTCCTTACCGACCGCGGAGGCAATTGAACTCTGATCTCTGGTTCTGTATGTAGTGGTTGCACTAAGTACTACACTATCGTGCTGCCTCTCTCTCCACCTTAACACTCTGCAACACCTTGGGGTACGTTACTAAAGGGGTCCTGACCCCTGTTTCTGTCTGGTCCCTAAACCATAACTGCCTTGCTGCCCACAGCATCAACCTGGAGAACCTGCAGACCATGCCCCGGGGAGAGCTGGAACGGCGTCTGGAGACAACCCTGCTCATCACCGAGGTTCTGTCCAGCCAGCTGAGTGACCTGTCCAGGAGCAAGGGCCTTCAGCGGGGTGTGGGGCCAGCAGATCAGAGGGAGGCCTTCACCCAGACCACCTGTACCCAGGCACCCGAGGTAAGGGCATCTGTGCCGAGGTTGTGACCCCTGGGGCTCATGTTTTGTCGTGGAAAACGATGATCATGTAGGAACCCCTCTCGGGCCTTCCATTCTGTGCCAGTCTTTGTACATTGTGCCCCTGCTCCCCTCTGCCCCCCACAAGATCAAGGCTGTTTCATGTAAATTCCAGTACACACGTGTAAAGGAGAATGAAATAATTGTTTCTGCAGATCCTGTGCAGCATAAAAAAAACACAACAAGATAAAGAACACAGTAATAAAAAACACAATAAATATAAACACAGAGCTTCTCTACACAGATTGATTGTATGTCCATAAAGTGACACTGGGTACAGGAGTGACTGACAGGAAATGATAAAGTAGTGGTGGTTGGGGGTGTGGAGGGGTGGGTGAGTGGGTGGAGGTGTTGATCAGCCTCACTGCTTGGGGAAAGTAACAGTTTTTGAGTCTGGTGGTCTTGGTGTAGATGCTCCATAGCCGCCTCCCTAATGGGAGTGGGACAAACAGTCCATGACCAGGGTGGGTGGGATCCTTCATGATGTTACTGGCCCTGTTTCCACTCCCTCCTATTCCCTGTCTGACGTTATCCAGCCTGCCCTTAAACCCATCTCTTTCACCTGACCCCAGAAAGGCCGCTTCCATCGTTAAAGACATGCCACTTGTTGTTCTCTCTTGTTCCTCTCCGCGTCTTGTGGCGCGTCGGGCCATTTCTGTACCGTCCGTCTGTTCTTTACGAGGCCGAGTTGCCAGCTCAACATTCAACCCATCAGGAATGGAAGGCGTGCAAGGAGCCGGCCAGATTCGAACCTGACACCACTGACCTTGAAGTCTGTTGTGGATGCCACTGCTCTGCCGGCTGGCTTATCTTCAATCATTACTGCACATAAATAATGATAAAAATATAAATTAAAAACTACATGGTGCAACAAGAGAAGGGGCGTTCGTGGATCGATTGAGGACCCCCCCATCTCGAGCATGCCCTCTTCTCATTGGGCAGCCGGTGTGGGAGCACGAAGACCCACACTCAACGATTCAGAAACAGCCCCTTCGCTTCCACCACCAGAGTTCCCAACAGTCCATCAGCACTACCTCATCATTCCTATTCTTTTCACTGTTTAATTGTTTTCTAATTTATAGATTGGCCTTTGCACTGCGATGCTGTCACAAAGCAAAGAACTTCACATCGCATGTCAGTGCTAATAACCCTGATTCTAATTGCCCCCTGGTCTGGGAAGCAGGGACCATCTGAATTCCCAGCTGCGAGTGAGGGCTCTGGTTTTGCCTGTGAGGACACATCAACATGTCAAGGCAACCTCCAGCCTCCCCTTTCTAGAGGAAAGAACGTACCCTATCCCATCCTTTCTGATGTGTCCCGTGTCCCATTAACTATCTGTCTCACCCTTCATTCAGCACAGAACGGGCTCATCCGGCCCACTAGCCACACGACCCAGCAACTTATCTATTTACCACTAGTCTAATCACAGCACAATTTTCATTGACCAATTAACCTTCTGACCCGTACGTCTTTGGATTGTGGGAGGAAACCAGATCACCCAGAGGAAACCCACAGTCCTGACGAAGGGTCTCAGCCCGAAACGTCGACTGCACTTCCTATAGACGCTGCCTGGCCTGCTGCGTCCACCGGCATTCTGTGTGTGTTGTGTGCTCACCCGTCGTTCCTGCCTTTCCGCAGGTGGAGGAGCATTACCGGCAGCTGTACTTGGAGCAGGCCAGCAGGCTGCGAGAGCTGGAGCTCGGGCTGCAGCAGTGCCAACAGCTCTACTCCGCCATCTTCACCTTCCAGCATCAGCAGGCGAGTCCACACATGCGTAGGGGCTCGGCTGACCGGCACGGTGAAGGGTGGGAAGAAAGCTGGCTGCCAGTGACCAGTGTCCCACAGGGGTTGGTCGGTATTGCTAACACTTCTTTTCACATTGTACGTCAATGATTTGCACGGTGGGGAAACTGGCTTTGTGGCCAGGTTTGTGGACAATATGAAGTAAGGTGAGGGGGCAGGTAGTGTTGAGGAAACAAGGACTTGGACAGACTGGGAGAATGGGCGAAGAGTGGCAGATGAAATATAGTGCAGGGAAGTGTATGGTCATTCACTTTGGGAGAAGGAATAGAGGGTAGACTGTTTTCTAAAGAGGGAGCAAATTTAGAAACTGGAGCTGTGAAGGGACCTTGCGCAGGATCAAAGGTTAACTTGCAGGTTGAGTCGGTAGTGAGGAAGGCAAATGCAATGTTAGCATTCATTTCGAGAGGACTAGAATGTAAGAGCAAGGATATTATGTTGAAGATTTAGAAAGCACTGGTCAAACCTCACTTGGAATATTATGAGTTACCTAAGAATGGATGGGCTGGCATCAGAGGGGGTCCCGAGGAGGTTCACAGGAATGATTACAAACACAAGAAAATCTGCAGTTGCTGGAAATCCAAAGCAGTACACACAAAATGCTGAAGGAACTCAGCAGGCCAGCAGCGCCGACGGAAAAGAGTAAACAGTCGACGTTTCGGACCGAGACCCTTGAGTCCTGATGAAGGGGCTCGGTCCAAAACGTTGACTGTTTACTCTTTTCCATAGATGCTGCCTGCCTTGCTGAGTTCCTCCAGCACTTTGGGTGTGTCTCTTCACAACGATTATCCCTGGAGTGAAAAGTTAACATTTATTTATTTAGAAATACAGCTTGAAACAGGGCCTTAGTCATAGTCATACTTTATTGATCTCGGGGGAAACACGGTGTGAGCAGAATTATCTGCAGCTTAATGTGAAAAAGACTAAGGAGCTGGTGGTAGACCTGAGGAGAGCTAAGGTACCGGTGACCCCTGTTTCCATCCAGGGGGTCAGTGTGGACATGGTGGAGGATTACAAATACCTGGGGTTACGAATTGACAATAAACTGGACTGGTCAAAGAACACTGAGGCTGTCTACAAGAAGGGTCAGAGCCGTCTCTATTTCTGGCCCACTGAGTCTCGCCGGCTGGCCACTCTCCATTTAACCCACTGGGTCTCACTCTCCAGAAACTCTCCGTTTAACCCCAGCCTAATTACAGGACAACTTACAATGACCAATTCATTTATTAACCTGAAGAGGAGTGTTTGATGGCTCTAGGCCTGTACTCACCAGCGTTTAGAAGAATGGTTGGGGGGGCGGTGGGGAAACACATTGAACTGTTTCCTATAGCGTTGTAGTCTAGATCCAGAGGGCACAGCCTCAAATGGAGGGACAGAGATGAGGAGGAATTTCTTTGGCTGAAGGGTGGTGTATCTGTGGAATTTATTGCTATGGAGGCTAAGCCATTGGGTACATTTGAAGCAGAGGTTGCGAGGTTCTTGATTAGTCAGGGCATGAAAAGTTATGAGGAGAAGGCAGGAGAATGGGGTTGAGAGGGATAATAAGTCAGCCATGGTGGAGGAGACTCGATGGGCTGAATGGCCTAATTCTGCTTGTATATTCTATGTTCTGCTCTGGGATCTGCATGGGGTCTGGGTTTGGGAGGGGGTCTGGGCGGTGTCTGAGTTTGTGGGGGGTCAGGGTGCGGGAGTGGGTTTGGGAGGGCGTCTGTTTGGGAGGGGGGTCTGGGTCTGGGAGGGGCTCTGGGTTTGTGGGGGGTCAGGGTGCAGGAGTGGGTTTGGGAGGGGGTCTGGGTTTGTGGGGGTCGGTGCGGGAGTGGGTTTGGGAGGGCGTCTGTGTTTGGGAGGGGGGTCTGGGTGCGGGAGAGGGGTCTGGGTGGTGTCTGGGTCTGGGAGGGGGTCTGGGGGGTGTCTGTGTTTAGGAGGGGGTCTGGGCGGTGTCTGGGTCTGGGAGGGCGTCTGGGTTTGTGGGGGGTCAGGGTGCGGGAGTGGTTTGGGAGGGCGTCTGTGTTTGGAAGGGGGGTCTGGGTGCGGGAGGGGGTCTGGGTTTGTGGGGGGGTCAGGGTGTAGGAGTGGGTTTGGGGAGGGGGTCTGGGTGCGGGAGTGGGTTTGGGAGGGTGTCTGTGTTTGGGAGGGGGGTCTGGGTGCGGGAGAGGGGGTCTGGGAGGGGGGTCTGGGGGGTGTCTGTGTTTGGGATGGGTCTGGGCGGTGTCTGGGTCTGGGAGGGAGTCTGGGTTTGGTGGGGGGTCAGGATGCGGGGAGTGGGTTTGGGGAGGGCGTCTGTGTTTGGGAGGGGGTCTGGGCAGTGTCTGAGTCTGGGAAGGAGTCTGGGCGATGTCGGTTTGTGGGGGGTCAGGGTGCGGGGCGTGGGTTTGGAGGGCGTCTGTGTTTGGGGAGGGGGGTCTGGGTGCGGGAGGGGGTCCTGGGTTTGGGGACTCAGGTGCAGATCTGGGTGATTGAGTGTATTCTCGTTGTTTCCCTACAGAATTCCCTGCAGGATGAGCGTTGGAGGACAGCCTATCAGCCGCCGACACTGCTTGCGAGGAGATGCAGAGGGAACGAGAGCGGATGTTCGAGCAGGTGAGGGAATGGAGACCAGAGATCCCACCGACTGGGACACGTGTCTGGGGACATCTTTCCATCGGCACTAGGCCCCCTGTGAGATGGCTGTCTGCTGGAGTGAGTGTGGTCCAGTCCTGGGACTCCACGATACAGCAGGCGACGGACAGGGCGGAGGTGCCTGTCCCCACTCCCCCCTTCACCAGCTGTGCCACCACCTCCTTGCTCCTCCATCTGGGTGTTTTATGTGATCGTGGTGCTCGAGCGGCTGGCCCTCCTGATGCTCGTGGTGGGAATGCTGTTGTCCACCAAGGGGAAGGGGTTAACCTCCCTCAGCTTGGAGATGGTCAGTGCCCAGATGTCCCTGGCCTCTTGCTACTTCACTGACAGGCACAGAGCTGAGCTCTGCAATCGCCCGTGATTAAAGATGAGTTACATTTGTCACACCTCCTCGGAGACAGTGAGATGTGTAATGACCAGCACGGTCCGGGAATGTGCCGGTGACGGCCTGAAACTGTCACACGTGCACCTGGTGACAACATACCCGCACAGCTTACTCAGCCAAATCCGGCTCCTCTGGGCTGAGGAAGGAAACCGGAATACCCGGAGAAAGCCCACGCAGTCACGGGGAGGAGGTACAAACTCCTTACAGACCGTGTTGGGAATCAAGCTGCTCTTTACTGCTGGCATTGTAACCATAGAACCATAGAAACTACAGCACAGAAACAGGCCCTTTGGCCCTTCTTGGCTGTGCCGAACCATTTTCTGCCTAGTCCCACTGACCTGCACACGGACCATATCCTTCCATACACCTCCCATCCATGTATCTGTCCAATTTATTCTTAAATGTTAAAAAAGAACCCGCATTTACCACCTCGTCTGGCAGCTCATTCCATACTCCCACCACTCTCTGTGTGAAGAAGCCCCCCCTAATGTTCCGTTTAAACTTTTCCCCCCTCACCCTTAACCCATGTCCTCTGGTTTTTTTCTCCCCTTGCCTCAGTGGAAAAAGCCTGCTTGCATTCACTCTATCTATACCCATCATAATTTTATATACCTCTATCAAATCTCCCCTCATTCTTCTACGCTCCAGGAAATAAAGTCCTCACCTATTCAACGTTTCTCTGTAACTGAGTTTCTCAAGTCCTGGCAACATCCTTGTAAACCTTCTCTGCACTCTTTCAACCTTATTTATATCCTTCCTGTAATTTGGTGACCAAAACTGAACACAATACTCCAGATTCAGCCTCACCAATGCCTTATACAACCTCATCATAACATTCCAGCTCTTATACTCAATACTGCGATTAATAAAGGCCAATGTACCAAAAGCTCTCTTTACGACCCTATCGACCTGTGATGACACTTCTAGGGAATTTTGTATCTGTATTCCCAGATCCCTCTGTTCCACTGCACTCCTCAGTGCCTTACCATTAACCCTGTATGTTCTACGTTGGTTTGTCCTTCCAACGTGCAATACCTCACACTTGTCAGTATTAAACTCCATCTGCCATTTTTCAGCCCATTTTTCCAGCTGGTCCAAGTCCCTCTGCAGGCTCTGAAAACCTTCTTCACTGTACACTACACCTCCAATCTTTGTATCATCAGCAAACTTGCTGATCCAATTTACCACATTATCATCCAGATCATTGATATAGATGACAAATAACAGTGGACCCAGCACTGATCCCTGTGGCACACCACTAGTCACAGGCCTCCACTCAGAGAAGCAATTCTTTACCACCACTCTCTGGCTTCTTCCATCGAGCCAATGTCTAGTCCAATTTACCACCTCTCCATGTATACCTAGCGACTGAATTTTCCTAACTAGCCTCCCATGCGGGACCTTGTCAAAGGCCTTACTGAAGTCCATGTAGACAATATCCACTGCCTTCCCTTCATCCACTTTCCTGGTAACCTCCTCGAAAAACTCCAACAGATTGGTCAAACATGACCTACCACGCACAAAGCCATGTTGACTCTCCCTAATAAGCCCCTGTCTATCCAAATGCTTGTAGATTCTGTCTCTTAGTACTCCCTCCAATAACTTACCTACTACCAACGTTAAACTCACCGGCCTATAATTTCCCGGATTACTTTTCGATCCTTTTTTAAACAATGGAACAACATGAGCCACTCTCCAATTCTCCGGCACCTCACCTGTACACAGCGACATTTTAAATATTTCTGCCAGGGCCCCCGCAATTTCAACACTAGTCTCCTTCAAGGTCCGAGGGAACACTCTGTCAGGTCCCGGGTAACGAGTAACACGAGCTGCTGAGCTCCCGTGTCACCCTGATCTACCCCCAACCTTGTGTCCACTCCCTCCGTCCATTTCCACCCATGTAGCCAATGAACTTGGAACGCGGAGGAAACCCCCATGGTCACAATGCTGGGATCCCCGATGCCCTGAGCTGTTTTGGTGTTGCACTAACTGTGTTCTGTCATCGCAGCTGCAGGATGCCAGGCAGCTGGCCCGTGAGAGCACCCAGGCGCTCCGAGCGATGGCCCGGGCAGTCAGCGAGGCCCGGGAGGAGGCCGCAGCGCTGAAGAGCCAAGCCGCAGAGGCCGAGTGGAGCAGGGTGAATGTAAGTGCCTCCTCGGCTCCCCGTTCCCGCAACCTTCTCCCCACCCTCCCCCAGCGAGCCCTGTGTCAGCCCCGGAGCAGTGATGGCATTCCCAGTTCTCCAGCGAGGGCTGATTCACTAAATGCGAGGCTGGAAGCAGCGCATACTGAACGCTGCAGGAACTCAGCAGGTCAGGAAACGTGTACAGTCCATGTGGACTGCTTCTTTCCCTCCATAGACGCTGCCTGACCTGCTGAGTTTTCCAGCGTTGTGTGTGAGACTGAGGAAGCAATTGCCTGATGGCATCCATTCACTGGTGGCTCTGCAACAATTAGCTGCTTATTGATCAATAACTGAGGGAATAATCAATAATCTCTCCCCCTCTTTCCCCCCATTCCTATTCTACCAACGTTCCTGCAGATCTGAATGTTGCAACATGACACTGAGACTGCATTCCTGTCCCCAGTCCCCGTGTTTCAGATGAGATTAGCTCTGTTTGTCTCATGAGCATCCAGACAGAAATGTACAGTGAAATATGTCTTGGTGATCAATCTAACCCTTCCTTCCCACATAACCCTCCATTTTTCTACCATCCACGTTCTAATCTAAATGTCACTAACGTAGCTGCCTGAACCACCGCCCTGACACCGGGTTCCACGTACCCTCTGTGTCTGTGCGCGCGTGTGTGTGTAAAAACCCTACTCACATCCTCCCCTAGTCTTTCCTCCTATCTCATTAAAATTATGCCCCCTTGGGTTAGCCATTTCTGTCCTTGGGAAAAGTCTCAGACTCTCCACTTACCATCTTTGGGAAGGGGTTTGACTTTCTTTGAACGCGCTGGCTCTTGGTTTGCAGTCTGTTTGTTGGAAGATGAATCTCAGGGTTGTGTATTACATACATAATTTAATAATAATGTACTTTGACTTGTACACCTTGTACACCTCTGTCAAGTCACTTCCCATCCTCCGCTCAAGAGAGAAAATCCCTAGCTCGCTCGTCCTATCCTGACAAGAACATGCTCTCTAATCCAGGCAGCATCCTGGTGAATCTCCTCTGCACCCTCTCTAAAGCTTCCACATCCTTCCTACAATGAGACAACCAGAACTGAGCACAGTATTCCCAGTGTGGTCTAACCAGGGTTTTACAGAGTGACAATATTACCTGCTGCTCTTGAACTCAATCCTCCAACTAATGAAGGCCGACACACCAAATGCCTTCTCAACCAGCCTGTCAAGTTGTGCTGCAACCCTGAGGAATCCATCAACATGAAGCCCAAGATTCCCATTAACAATCCTGCACTCTGCACCACTTTGCACATTTCCAGATCGAACTGCCTCTTCTCAGCCCAGCGCTGCATCATGCCATTGTGCCGTTGTAATCTACACCATCCACAACTCCGCCAACCTGCGTGTCGTGTACTAACCCATTCTTGCACCTCCTCATCAGAAACGAACAGGTTCAGGAGTCTTTAGTGGGTTCTCTGCTGGCAACTTCTTCCTCAGTTGGGGTGCCAGACTTGCCTCAGATTAAACTGGACATGTTCTTTGTCCCAGATGCACCAGGAGTTGGAGAATTCCATGGAAAGGCTGCGTGAGGTGTTGGGCACAGTGAAGCAGGTGACCGCTGAGAAACAGCAGCTCAGTTCTGGTAGGTACCAAGGGAGGGACAACGTTACCGTGGGAAGAGAGTTACTGAGGGAGGGTCACACATCGGGAGGGGTGTTATTGAGGGAGGACGGTACTGAGGGAGGGGTGTTACTGAGGGAGGACGATACAGGGAGAGGTGTTATTGAGGGAGGACGGTACTGAGGGAGGACGATATAGGGAGAGGTGTTATTGAGGGAGGGGTGTTATTGAGGGAGGACGATACAGGGAGAGGTGTTATTGAGGGAGGACGGTACTGAGGGAGGGGTGTACTGAGAGATGCTCACAACTCTGTCTGCGAAAGTTGTAAAATTGCCAAAGAATGGTTTTGGAGACTGCCATAAGACTTTGTGAGTGTGGAGTATCTCCTCGACAGCGGACTGAAACCGTCCTTGCCTGGAAGGATTTGTTTCGGTGAAGTTTTTCGGTCCGTGTCTCTCAGTGCTGGGCAGTGGCTGTGGTTGGCAGACTGCCAAAGTTTTGAGTCTAACTTTGTCAGGAGTGGGGACAGATTTATTCTGTTTGTAACAACGGATAATGTCTCCCATCCACTACATAATGTACTGGGTGGGCACAGGAGTACATTCAGCCAGAGACTCATTCCACCGAGATGCAGCACAGAGCGTCATAGGAAGTCATTCCTGCCTGTGGCCATTAAACTTTACAACTCCTCCCTTGGAGGGTCAGACATCCTGAGTCAATAGGCTGGTCCTGGACTTATTTCGTAATTTACTGGCATAATTTACATATTACTATTTAACTATTTATTACTATTTTCTATTACTATTCTATTACTATTTATTATTTCCATGACTATTACTATTTACTAACAGTAATATTACTATTACTATTTCTATTACTATTTATTATTTATGGTGCAACTGTAACAAAAACCAATTTCCCCCGGGATCAGTAAAGTATGACTATAACCCTTCCCGTTCAGAGTGCCTAGCTCAGGGCGACTGGTGAAGAGGACTTGGGGCTTTGGAGTGACCAAAGGAACAGCAGACTGGCCCCGGAAGGCAGTTTCATTGTTCGTGGCTGCACGGACAGCGCTGAGGGTTTCACAACGCACGGACTTCCCTGCATATCCACTCCCATCCCATCCCATCCCATCCCATCTCTGAACTCTTGCTGTTTGACTGTTTGCTGGTGTTACACTGGGTGTAGCTGTGTAACATCCCAGCGGTGATGTTGAGCTTTTGAATTCAGACTGCGTCACAGCAGGGGGCAGCTCTAAGATGTCTGCGCTGAAGTCGTATACGGAGGCTGCGGGGTCGGGAGTTACAGTTCGCGAAGAGGACCACCCATTCGAGTTACTGACTTCAAAGAGCGCTGTACAGCATACTCCATTCAGTGGGAATGCGCTATGAAAGCCACGGCAGACGCTGTTGGAGGTTGTGAGGGCATCGTTGTGTCAGACATCCACCCCCATATCCCTGACAAGGCCGGCTGCTGTACCCCGCTGCGGAGTGCCTAGTGAAGGTGAATGAGTCCCTGACAGCGCCCTTGTGTTTTGGGAGGGGAGTGTGCCGGGGTGCCAGATGTCGGGACAGCTGTACTCTGTTTGCGTGGAGACATTCCTGTGCCTACTCTGCGGGAGGTTAACGGGTTTGGTTCTGCGTGAACCGGATCCCGAGGTTGTCCTGTCAGCTTACACTGACAACATCCTCTTCATGGTCACTGACCCTGTTGACTTGCAGAGGATGCGAGACCGCCAGCAGGTCCTCTCAGCTGCGTCCTCTGCGAGGGTCAACTGGGAGAAGAGTGTGGGCCTCCTGGTGGGTCAGTGGCAGGTAGATTCCCTACCGGAGAGGTTGAGGCCGTGTGCGTGGAGCACCACACACCTCCTCTACTTGGGGGTCTACCTGAGCTCGACGGAGGAGACCTGGCCGGTGAACTGGTGGGATCTGGAGACAAAGATCTCTGCCCGGCTGGTACGCTGTTAGGCCTCCTTTGTGCGATCTCATATGGGGGGAGGGCTTTACTGATCAATCAGCTGGTCACCTCCATGATCGGGTACCAGCTGATTACTTTAGTCCCATCCACGGCGTTTGTATCCTGGACCCAGAAGAGGCTGGCGGACTTCTGGGGCAACAGGAGGCACTGGGTCTCTCTGCGGTCCTGAGTGTTCCGATCGTGGAGGGCGGTCAGTCATTGGTGTGCATGGGCACCCGGCTGGTGGCTTTCCGCCTCGGGACACTGCAGAGACCACCCTCCGAGATGGCGGGGACCCTGCCTGCAGGAGGGCACGCAGCTTCCAGCGGACAGCACCAGCCACACCGCTCTGAGGGAACTGCCTCACTTCTACCGAGAGCTGTTAAGGGTATGGGGACTTGTCTCTTCCAGGCAGGGTGCTGTGGCTGCTGGGGGACTGGTCCCAACCCTATTACAGTGGGCCTTGGGTGGTGGGGGGGTCTCAGGGAATTGGAGGGGTCCTGCTCAACCAGAAGTGCTCATCGGACCCAGGCCTCAGAATACCTCGCGGGAGAGGGTCCTGCATAACGTGAGCCGTCTCGCAGGGATGCCCACCATGCGGTTCCATGACGATCCAAAGCGTCTCTTGTACGGGCTACTCCTGCGCACCTTTCACTTCCTCGCCTCCATCTGCCGACCGGCCTCGACTGTGTTACCATCGGGCAGTGGAGGAGGCTCCCGGTGGAAATCTCTTTACACAGGGCCCTTCCCCGTACACTGGGGGCCTGGGGTGGAAAGTGTCGCACTGGGCAGTACCGTACAGCAGGTTCACTGACACCCCGTCCGCCTGTGTGTTCCATGCCTGGGGGGAGTCAGTGTACCACGCCTACACGGAGTGTGAGAGGTCGCAGCCCCTGTCTGGGTGTCTGAGGGGCTGCTCAGGTTCTCGATCACTTCAGCCCCGCGCTCCTCGTATACGGGACAGCGGGTGGGGGGGGTCGCGAGGAGGATCTCCTCACAGTGGGTGGGGGTGGTCGCGAGGAGGATCTCCTCACAGCGGGTGGAGGGGGTCGCGAGGAGGATCTCCTCACAGCGGGTGGGGGGTGGTCGCGAGGGGGATCTCCTCAGGGGTTGCCGCTGGGTCTGGATAAGATGGCCATTCATGGGTCTCAGCAGTGGGCAGACGGGGGCTTTGCCCGGGCCAAATGCCTGCCCTCTTCCGAGGATACGTTTGTGCCCGGCTGTCCTTGGAGAGGGAGCATGTGGTCACGTTAGGTGCAGTGGGGGGATTTCCGTGGGTGCCTCCCCACCGAGGGAATTGACTGTTTTATAGACAGAAATGATCATAGTTTAATTTGAATTTATTTACTCCTGTAAATACTGAATGTTGGTACTTTGAATATTTGTTGTGAAAATAAACTTTTATAGTTTTGTTAAAAAAGGGGTTGCAGCTACAGGCCAAGTGGAAGAACTTATTGACTGCGCTGTCCCCAGGGAGAGGTTCCTGCTGTCTTGCGTCTCTCACTCTGTGTGTGTGACTGCAGGTCGTACAGGTGGTCGCTATGATGGGCCTCTCGCCTCTGCCACCCTTTCAGACAGCGTTCCAGGCCACCTCTGCCCTCTCTGGCTGAATGATCTCCTGTAACCCTTCCACGTATCACTGTGTCTCTGCCCCAGGCATTTGGCTGTTCACTCTGAGAAGTGGCTGTTTGCCATTGACTGATTGACGATCCCAGCCTCTCGTATTTGTACACCCCGGACAAATCACCCCACGTCTCCCGTTTCACTGAAAGTGACTCCAGGCGGTTCACCTTGTGCTAGCTTCCATTTTCCATCGCCAGCCCGTGTTGGGTCTCAGCACGGTCCAGGGCAGTGGTGCCTCTCGTAGTGTGATGAGTGGTTAGCACAACGATGTACACCAGCAATCGTGATGGGGGTTCCATTCCCACCGCAGTCTGTAAGGATTTGTACATTTTCCCAGTTATCGTGTGTGTTTCCTCCCGGGTGCTCTGGTTCCCTGGCACATCTCAAAGCCGCAGTTCGGACGAGTACGATGTGGGCAGGGAATGCTGGGGCCAGAGGCGCAGGGACACTTGCGGGCTGCCCCCAGGCTAATGGCTGTTGAGGCAGACAATGCATTTCTTGTATGTCCTCATGTGACAGAGAAAGCCAATCTTGAGATTGTCAGTGTGTACAGTGCCTGACCTGTCTCAGTATGTGTCGATGGTGACCCTGGTTAACCCTTTGCGACCTTTCCCAGGCCTGGCTGCGCTGACCAAGGAGCTGGTGGAAGTGGAGCAGGATCGGGACAGGCTGATGAAGGAAAGCAGCCGCTACTTTGTGGAGCTGGCAACGGCAGAAGCTGCTCTCAAACTCTCAGAGGCTGCTCGAGCCGAGAGGGAAGAGAGGTGAGTCTGCAACAGCAGTGTGGCAAAGAAACTGCTTCAGTGAACGTTCCTTCTACCTGTGACCTGACCTTCCTCTCCCCCCCCCCGTAACTGTGTGTCCTAGCCTTCCTGTTGACCCCCCACCACTCTGTGATTCCTGACCCCCCCCGCCGTGACTGTGTGTCCTAGCCATCCTGTTGACCCCTCACCACTATAACTGTGATTCCTGACCCCCCCCACTCTAACTGTGAGTCCTGATCCCAGACCCCCCCACCCCGTGACTGCGTGTCGTTGCCCCCCCGTGACTGCGTGTCCTGACCCTACACTGTAACTGTGTGCCCTGACCTTCTGCCCCCCTGTAACTGTGTCCTGTTCTTTCTTCCCCTCTCCCTCCCCATGACTGCATCCTCTGATCTTCCTGCCACCTGTGACTGTGCTCCCTGATATTCCCACCGTCCCACTCCCTCATGACTATGTGCCCTGTCTTTCCTGCCCCCCCACCCCCTCACACTGTGACCGTGCATTCTCTGTTTTCTGCCCCTCTGTAGGTTGCAGGCCTCTGAGGAGCGGAACAAGGAGATCGATTCCCTGCAGGGAACCGTGCAGAGGTAAGCATGCTGCCTGCTTCCCACCTCCACTGCAACCCTGCAGTTACTTTGGAATGCGTTTCACTGCCGGGCTCTCTCCGCCGGTAAATCTGGGGCAGATTGGCAAAACTTTGTTGAGCCTGGGGGTTGCTGCCTCAGGACTGTCTGATTATCGAGCAGCCGGTGTGCAGGTGTCCCTGATAAAGTGGCCACTGGGTGTGTTTGAAAAATGAGGAATGCAGGTTTACGGAGAAGAGGGATACTGACCAGCTGTCACCTGAGTGAGTCCTGCACTCAATGATTTCCGTTCCCTGGGAATAAATACAAAGTAATGCAAAAAAAACCCAACGCAGACAAAAAAAATCAAAGTGCAAAAGACAACAAATGTGTAAATACAAAGAAAAAAATAGTAAGTGAGCTATAAATAGCAAGAACATGAGGTGAAGAGTCCTTGAAAGTGAGTCCGTAGGTTGTGGGAACATTTCAATGTTGGGGTGAGTGAAGTTATCTCCTCTGGTTCAAGAGCCTGATGGTTGACGGGTAGTAATTGTTCCTGGACCTGGTGGTGTGAGTCCTGAGGCTCCTGTACCTTCTGCCTGATGGCAGCGTCATGAAGAGAGCACTTGAAGTATTGTGAGCTGTTTTGGACCCCATATGTGAGACAGGATCTGCTGGCATTCGAGAGGGTTAAGAGGAGATTTATGAGAATAATTTGGGGAGTGAAAGAGCATTTGATGCCTCTGGAGTTTTGAAGAATGTGGGGTATCTCATTGAAACCTACTGCGTATCGAAAGGCCTAGATTTGCAGATGTTTCCAATAGTGGGGGAGTCTTGGACCAGAGGGTACAGCCTCAGAATTGAGGGATGTCCATTTAGAACAGAGGTGACGAGGAATTCCTTTAGCCAAAGGGTGGTGAATCTGTGGAATTCGTTGTCACAGACGGCTGTGAAGGATAAGCAGCCACTGGGAGTATTTAACACAGACGTCAGTAGGTTTTTGATTAATAAGGATATGAAAGGTTACAAGGAGAAGGCTGGAGAATGGGGATGAGAGGGATAATAAATTAGTTGTGATGGAATGGTAGAGCAGTCTTGATGGGCTGAATGGCCTAATTCTGCTCCTATCTGTTATGGAATAGAAGAGGTGTTGAGTCCTAAGCACGAGATTCTGCAGAAGCTGGAAATCCAGAGCAACGCACACAAAATGCTGGAGGAACTCAGCAGGTCAGGCAGCATCTACGGAAAGGATTGAAGAGCTGACGTTTCAGGCCAAGGCACTTCATCGAGCTGGGAAGGGTCCTGGCCAGAGACGTCGGCCCTTTATTCCTCTCCACAGATGCTGCCTGACTGACTGAGTTCCTGCAACGTTTTGAAGAAGGTGAGTCTGGCAGTGCTTGGCGTGATGGTACAGAATGGTGGGCAGGTGTGATGGGCCAAATGTTCTCTCTCTGTGTCTGACTTCTCTGCTCCTTCGCTGCCTGCGCCCAGCCTGAAGGAAGCTGCTGACGGTCTGAGGAGGGAGAAGGAGTGTGTGGAGGGAGCACTGACGGAGGCACAGGACCGCGTCCTCAGCCTGACCCAGTCACTGCATTCGAGGAACGAGGAGCTGCAGGACCTGTCTGACATCCGGGCACAGGCCGCCCTGATCTCTGACAACTGCGAGGTAAGCGGACTGTGGGGATCGGGGTGCGTGGGAAGGGAGGCACGCGGTCCGTGTCTACTCATTGGAGATCGCCACAGGGAAGGAGGAGACCCACATTTCCCACTCCTGCCTCGATAGCATCACTAGCGGCCTGTCCTGGTCTAACCACGTAGGCATTATGGTCAAATCTCACTAACTCCTCTACTTCCTCAGGAGCCAAAAGAAATTCCGCATGTCCTGTCGACCCTTACTAATTTCTATTGAAAGCACCCTATCCGGATACATCACAGCCTGGTACGGCAACAGTTCCGTCTGTGACCGCAGGAAACTGCAGAGAGTTATGGACACAGCTCAGCACTACACAGAAACCAGCTTGGACTCTTTCTACACTTCCCACTACTTCAGTAAAGCAGCAAACATAATCAAAGACCCTTCCCATCCCGGACATTCTCTCATTTCCCCGCTCCTTTCAGGCAGAAGATACAAAAGCCTGAAAGCACATCCCACCAAGTTCAAGGACAGAGTCTACCCTGCTGTTGTCAGACTATTGAACAGTCCCCTAGTACGATAAGATGGTCCCTTGACCTCATAATCTACATTGTGATGGCCATGCTCCTTACTGTCTGCCTGCACTGCTCTCTCTCTGTAGCTGTAACACTTCATTCTGCACTCCGTTAAGGTTTTACCACCTTCTGTCTCAATGCAGCGTGTATGATCTGATCTGTATGAACAGTGTGTGAGACGAGGTTTTCACTGTGGTGATCTGGTCAGAGCTTTCCTGAAGGAGCTATGCGTTACAGATGGCTGTGGACGACAAGTCATCGGGTATATTTAAAGCAGAGGTTGATAGATTCTTGCTGAGTGAAAGTGTCAACGGTTACGTGGAAATTACAGGAGAATGGGGTTCACAAGGATAATAAGATAACCGAGGTGAAGCTGGACTTCGCGCAGATCCTGCTGCCAGCGTCAGGGAGGCATTGGAGGAGTTGGTGTACAAAGGAGGTGTGCTGTCTAACAGCGAATGATTGTCTTAGTCACTTTTCTTGTGATTGCAAGACTTTGTTGGACATTGCTAATGTGGAATGCTGTGAGTCTGATCCACTGGTTTATTGGTGGATGGTGGGGGGAACATCGTGGCGAGGACGAGGCCTCAAGCCGCGGTGTCGCCTGTTTACAGCCACCCAGGAGAGTCAGGGCGTCGAGTTGTGCTCCATCAGAGTGCCAGGGGCGGTGTGGCGAGGTATCCGCGCTGGAGTCTGTGCTGCACTGTGTTTGCTCGGCAGAAAACAAGCTATATGGTGTTAGACTGCTGAAACACTCGTGAAGTTAGGGACTTGGACTATACCTTTTTCTGTGTGGCTGTATTTTACTGCTAACTTAACTGTGCCTTGTGCTGTGTGTGACTGTTAGTACTGATTCGTTTGGCTGTATTCTGGGTATTCAAGTATGATTGAGTGACAATTAAACCTGAACTCAAATCAGTCATGATCAAATGGTGGAACAGACTTGATGGGCTGAGTGGCCTAATTCTTATGGAAAACAGTCTCCCCAGTACAGAAGGGGACTGCTTGGCCCCTAAGTCTGTGCCAGCAGGGCCCTGTGACTCCCTCCCTTCAAGCCCCGTCCAATTCCTTCCTGAAGCTCTGTGAACCTGTCCCACTGCCACTTCAGGCAGTGATCTGCAGGTGGCTGCAACAGGCGTGGCTCCCTGTCTCTCTCCGCCTTGTGCATGCTGTTCAGATGGCTGGGTGGTTGCCTTGGAAACCAGGCATGAGCATGTGACCACGGGCAGCAGAGAGGCCATAATGTATAGGAACAGAATTAGGCCATTCAGCCCATCGCGTCTACTCTGCCAATTGATCATGGCTGATTTATTATCCCTCTCAATCCCATTCTCCCGCCTTCTCCCCGTAACCTTTTGACACCCTGGCAAATCAACCCCCACTTTATAACTACTCAATGACTTGGCCTCTACAGCGGTGTGTGACAATGAGACCCTCGCTGCCTACCCCAGCAACACCACACCCAGGACATACACCCACTACACAAAGTATCACCCCCGCCAATCTCTCATATTAGACCCTGCCCTCCTCCCCCTGCTTTCACTGACTTGTTTCACCAGTGTCTCGTTCCAAATTGCACTTTCACTTGATTAAACTCACCCCCCCCAGGGGCTGCTGGAGCTTCCAATCAGCAGCAGGTTGTCTGCGTTCATGGCTCCTCCCTCCTCACGGGACGCACGGCTGCCAGTTTTAGCCTGGCCTACTTAACTGCCGCACTCCTGGGCGGTGTCCCGAATTCCTGTTGCGCTCTGGAAACTGGGCCGCGCTCTAATTCTCAGTGTTTGGGGGAAAGGTTGTGTTTCTGAGGGTCACGGGTCTGACCCTCTCACGGTGTGTGGCGAGCCTCTGCACACAGTGCTCGTGCTCTCCGCTCGCCCATTAATGCCATCCTGCCGACTTCCTGTCCTGCTTTCATCCTGTTACTGGTCCATCACCCCCATTGGGGCACAGGCTGCCGACAGGAGCTCATCCGAGTACTCTGACCTGGGCCAGCCTTTCAAGTTGTCCCCAAATGTAGCCCCATCTTGAAAGATCCTCCCCCTCCCAGGGACGAGGCATTTGGAGTTTGTGTAGCTCTGGGTTTTTTGGGACGGGTTTGCTAGTCCCAGGCCCAGTTCTCCTCCTCTCACAGCTGGGCTTGGCAGCGTTGAGTTTCGTCCTGTGCTCACTGTGTTCTCAGTCCCCGCTCCGTCTCAGCTGCTGCCAGAGTACTTGTGTATCCTGCCCTGTCCACGTTCATCATCCCTGCAGCCCTGAACTCAGTGTGTCCCAGCATCCTGCCCAGTGAGCCGGTGGAGTCTGCTCTCTGGACATCCCAAACCCTCTGTCACCATATCCCAATGCAGTAATGACCGGGCCGGGTCGTGCTTCCGGGGATTTCGATCAAGCGATCAGCATCACCCCAGGGATATGGGGAGAATTGCCCTCCTCTCACTTCCACTTCTGGTCGGGAGTGGGTTTCCTCTCATTGTCCCTTCCCACTCTCCCATGGGAGCAGAATCAGGCCACTCGGCCCATCGTCTGCTCTGCCGTTCCATCATGGCTGATTTATTATCCCTCTCAACCCCACTCTCCGACCTTGTCCATGTAACCTTTGACAGCCTCACCCTGACTAATCAAGAACCTGTTAACCTCTGCTTTAAATATACCCAATGACTTTGCCTCTACAGCTGTCTGTGGCAATGAATTCCACAGATTCATCACTCTCCTGCTAAAGAAACTCCTTATCTCTGATCTAAATGAGCATCCCTCTATTCTGAGGCTTTGCCCTGTGGTCCTGGACTCCTTCACTACAGGAAACATCCTCCCTGTGTCATTCAATATTCAGTTGGTTTCAATGAGATCCCCCCCCCCCCAATTCTTCTGAACACCAGTGAGTACAGGCCCAGAGACATCAAATGCTCCTCATAGTTGACCCTTTAATTCCCGGAATCATTCTTGTGAACCTTCTCCAATGCCAGCACAAATTTCGTAGACAGGAGGCCTAACATGGGAGTGCTGCCCACTGTCCCTCTCACCTCCCACCAGGCGGGTGGGTGCTGAACCCTACGGCAGAAGGCAAGGGTTGCTGTGTGCTGGGGAGGGTATAGGATCCCTGTCTGGTGCCAGAGGAGAATCGGCTGGGGTGGGGTGACGTGGGTGGTCTGAACCTCTCTTTGCTTGTTGCCAGTTCTTGGAGCAGGAGCTGAGGATTTGCCGGGAGCAGCTGTCAGAGACCGAGGGTCAGCTCAGTGAGCAGATGCGCATTCTGCACAATCGCAACCTGCAGTGCGAGGAGCTGCGGTGAGTAGTCATGCACAAATCGCAGGAGGCGCTGGACCCACGTCGTGACCCCCCCACCCTATCGGCTGTGGCCCAGGCGCAGTACAAGGTGTCGCTCCTCCAGCCTCACTGTGGCCGTAGAAGAGGCTGTGGCCCGCCACCAGGCAATCCTGTCTTTTGTGGCTAACAGAGCAAATGTGCTCAACAAAGTGCCCCCCTCCCCTCCCCCGCCATCAGTGTAGGGTCTCACCACTGACCGGGAACACTGGATACGGTGGGTGACCCCCGACAGATTCTCGCCTTGAAGGACTGTTTGAAGCCCCGAATGGTGGTGAGGGAGGAGGTGTAGGGTGAAACGATGCCTCAGTCTGAAGATGTGCTGGGGGCAGCCTGCAAGTGTCCCCATGCTTCCAGCACAGAACGATCACAACTTGCTAACACCAGCACAGAACGATCACAACTTGCTAACACCAGCACAGAACGATCACAACTTGCTAACACCAGCACAGAACGATCACAACTTAACACCAGCACAGAACGATCGCAACTTAACACCAGCACAGAACGATCGCAACTTAACACCAGCACAGAACGATCGCAACTTAACACCAGCACAGAACGATCGCAACTTAACACCAGCACAGAACGATCGCAACTTAACACCAGCACAGAACGATCGCAACTTAACACCAGCACAGAACGATCGCAACTTAACACCAGCACAGAACGATCGCAACTTAACACCAGCACAGAACGATCGCAAATTAACACCAGCACAGAACGATCACAACTTGCTAACACCAGCACCGAACGATCACAACTTAACACCAGCACAGAACGATCACAACTTAACACCAGCACAGAACGATCACAACTTAACACCAGCACAGAACGATCACAACTTAACACCAGCACAGAACGATCGCAACTTAACACCAGCACAGAACGATCACAACTTAACACCAGCACAGAACGATCACAACTTAACACCAGCACAGAACGATCACAACTTAACACCAGCACAGAACGATCGCAACTTAACACCAGCACAGAACGATCGCAACTTAACACCAGCACAGAACGATCGCAACTTAACACCAGCACAGAACGATCACAACTTGCTAACACTCGCTTTGGCCTGCTGAGAGGAAATCCACACGGTCATGAGGAGGACATACAGCCAGCGGTGGGAATTAAACCCGGCCGGCTCACTGGCACTGTACAGTGTTGTGCTGCCCTGCTGTAGCCACTCGTTAAGCAGTCTACCGCTGGGGTTTAACCTTAGAGGGTAAAGGTTATTGTTCAGAGGGAATCAGGGTTTGGGGTAGTTCCCTTTGGTTGGTGTGGTTTCTGTCTCCGCGTCATCGCTATGCCAGTGACGAACCATCCCTCGACAGGGCCCAGCGTGACCACCTCCAATCAGAGCTGGACGCTGTTAAGATGGATGCACGAGAGATGCTGTTGGAGATGGGGGAGCAGATGAACCAGACCACCGTGAGCATCATAGACATGGAAGGTCAGATGCAAGCAGCCTCCAGGACAGCTGAGACTTACCTGAAGATCTGGCAGCAGGTAGGTCCGGCTCTGTGCCCCCGGGGCTTCCGCACACCTGACTTGTCTGGGGGTTCGAGACCCTGGAGCCACTAATTGTTTAATCCCATTCATTTCATTCAGAAGACACACTGCCGGGGTGGGGGTGGGGGTGAAGGCAGATGCATTAGGGACATTGAAGAGACTCTTAGATAGGCACGCGGATGATAGAAAAATGGAGGTATGTAGGAGGGAAATGGATCTTGCAGGAGGTTAAAGACTTGGCAGAACATTGTGGGCCGAAGGGCCTGGACTGTGCTGTTCTATTGAGTTGTTTAACTTTGAGCTGGTGCCCTTGGTGGAGTTGGCTGAGTTTACAACACTACAGCTCGCTTTGATCTTGTTCAGCAACCCCCCCCGCCCCATACCAGATTGTGATGCAGTCAGTCTCGGTGATCTCCACGGTAATGTGTAGACATTTGTGAGCTGCTTTAGTGACAAACCAAATCCTCTCAACCTCCTCGTGAAATCCAGCTGCGGGTGTGCCTTGTTTGTAAATACATCAATATGTTGCCCCAGGATAGATCTTCAGAGGTGTTGACGCACAGGAACCTCACATTCTGAGATAGGCAGGTGGATGATAGAAAAATGGAGGGCTACGTAGGAGGGATAGGTTAGATAGAGTAGATCAAAAAAAAGGTAGGTGCAACATTATGGGCCAAAGGGCCTGTACTGTATGGTTCTATATTCTCTGTCACTCTCCTGAACTGTTCTAGCAATTCCCTTAGCTCTGAGGAATTCAGGAATGGGCAATAAATACTGGGAATGCCTGGGTCCTGGGACATGAATGACAATGTTGTCAGGGTCCCGTTGCTGTCAGGGTCCCAGGTTCAGAGGGGCTTACAACCTGTTGCTGGCAGCCATTTTCTGAAGTGGGGTGCTATGTCGCAACCTGTGACCAACTCCCAGTGCTTTCTTTACCCAAGGATCTCTCTCGGATGGTGGGTGAAGACAAAGCAGAACCACAGGCCTCGGATCTCCAATCCGACCAACAGGCAGCTGAGACAGAAGAGGAGGCCCAGTCGTGTCCAGGTAGGCCCAGGGAGGGGCTGGAGGTGGGAGCCAGACATGGCTGGGTGCTCACAAAATCAGAGCTAACAACCACTGGGCCCATCACTTCCAGGGTAGGACAGGAGGGAGGGTGGGTTTGGAGGCGGAGGAGGCAGGGCGGGGTGGGATGGAAGTGGGGTGAAAATCAAGGAGCAAGGGTAGGGGTATAGGTGAGGACTGAAAGTGGACGATAGTGGCAGGAGAGGAAGGGATGGGGGGGAGGTGGGTAAGGTGAGAGGGGTGTGTGAGGAGGCAGCTCACTAGGTGGTGAATGGGCTGGGGGTCAGGCACTTGTCAAAATGTCAGCACCTGGTATCGGCCATCTCTGGTCGTGGTTTTGCCCAGGGCTGCCTCCCTACTGTTCCTGGGGGTGTGAAGGGAGAGACCGGCCTGACTCTGAGAACCCCAAGCCACTGGGCAAGGCAGCAGGGTAGAGCTGTGTCGCAGGAGCCTGTACAGGGTACAGCTGTGTCGTAGGTGCCTGTACACAGGCATGAGGCTGTGAGGAATCTATAGAGGCCCAACCCATAGGCACCAGGAAGTGCACTGCATAACTTGGCCTTAACCTTCCTCTCCTTGGCTGTCAGGTCCAGAGCATCAGGGAACACCTTGGCATGACCTCAGGAGTGAACAGAGTGCCTTTGCTCCGATTGAGCCCGCATGTACGGACACCGCAGGTAGGGTCAAGGACAAATCACAGAACTAACCAGAACCACTGCCTGCTCCTTAATGGGGGGGATATCAAACCCTATCCCACAAGTGTGTGATGGGACACTAGAGAGAGTTTCACTCTGTGTCTGACCCCGGGAGTGTGTGATGGGACGCTAGAGAGAGTTTCACTCTGTGTCTGACCCCGGGAGTGTGTGATGGGACACGAGAGAGAGTTTCACTCTGTGTCTGACCCCGGGAGTGTGTGATGGGACGGTGTGGAGGGAGCTTCACTCTGTGTCTGACCCCGGGAGTGTGTGATGGGACGGTGTGGAGGGAGCTTCACACTGTGTCTGTCCCCGGGAGTGTGTGATGGGACGGTGTGGAGGGAGTTTCACTCCGTGTCTGACCCTGGGAGTGTGTGATGGGACGGTGTGGAGGGAGTTTCACTCCATGTCTGACCCCGGGAGTGTGTGATGGGACGGCGTGGAGGGAGCTTCATTCCGTGTCTGACCCCGGGAGTGTGTGATGGGACGGTGTGGAGGGAGCTTCACTCTGTGTCTGACCCCGACATGTGGAGGAAGTTTCACTCCGTGTCTGACCCCGGGAGTGTGCGATGGGACGGTGTGGAGGAAGCTTCACTCCGTGTCTGACCCGGGAGTGTGTGATGGGACGGTATGGAGGGAGCTTCACTCCGTGTCTGACCCCGGGAGTGTGTGATGGGACGGTGAGGAGGGAGCTTCACTCCGTGTCTGACCCCGGGAGTGTGTGATGGGACGGTGTGGAGGGAGTTTCACTCCGTGTCTGACCCCGGGAGTGTGTGATGGGACGGTGTGGAGGGAGTTTCACTCCGTGTCTGACCCCGGGAGTGTGTGATGGGACGGTGTGGAGGGAGTTTCACTCCGTGTCTGACCCCAGGAGTGTGTGATGGGACGGTGAGGAGGGAGCTTCACACTGTGTCTGTCCCCGGGAGTGTGTGATGGGACAGTGTGGAGGGAGATTCACTCTGTCTGACCCCGGGAGTGTGTGATGGGACAGTGTGGAGGGAGCTTCACTCTGTGTCTGACCCTGGGAGAGTGTGATGGGACAGTGTGGAGGGAGGGAGCTTCACTCCGTGTCTGACCCCGGGAGTGTGTGATGGGACGGTATGGAGGAAGCTTCACTCCGTGTCTGACCCCGGGAGTGTGTGATGGGACGGTATGGAGGGAGTTTCACTCTTGTGTCTGACCCCGGGAGTGTGTGATGGGACGGTGTGGAGGGAGTTTCACTCTGTGTCTGACCCCGAGAGTGTGTGATGGGACGGTGTGGAGGGAGATTCACTCTGTGTCTGACCCCGGGAGTGTGGAGGGAGGCTTAGAAGAAAATTAATATAACAGGCAATGCAGTGAGGTCAGGCAGCACCTGTGTAGAGAGAAACTGTTAACATCGTGGTGAACCTGTTATGCATTCTCTCCTTTGCTGCTGCACCTTCCTGTCGTGTGGTAACCAGAACTGTTCTACCTGTGGGCATCTCGGGTTCAAGTTTTATTGTCGTCTGTCTATACATATACACAACCAAACAAAACAATATTCCTCTGGGCCCCAGTGCACACACAATAATATATCACACACAGCACATAAAATAAAATATTACTGGAAATAAGTTAATAATGTATAATTCAAAATGCATCTGGAGGATAGCACAGGTAAACATTAAACAGCTCACTGTCCTGGTGACGAGACCTCAGCGGTGGCAGGGTATTCATTAGTCTCACACCCTGGGGAAAGAAGCTGTTACCCAGTCTGAGTCCTGATGCTCCTGTACCTCCTTCCTGATGGCAGTGAATGAAAGAGATTGTGGGAAGTAATCAAGTGCTTGAGGTACTGTATGATGCCGTCTCCAAACAAGGAACAGTCCGCCCCGAATCATTTCTAACCATGGTCAGGGACTGCAACCAGGCTTGTGTGAAGAAATCCCTGCCCAATTACAATTAGCATTCAACCTGTAGCACCAGAGGTCCCAACACACCAGACCACTGTTACACTAAAGGCCAATTTATACTTCCACGTCAAATCTACACTGTAGGTACAGCGTAGCCGCATACCCTACACCGTAGCCTGACGCGCACCTCCCCAAAAATGTAACTACGCATCTCAGTGACGCAGACAGCAATAACTGTGATTGGTCCGCTTGGTAGCACCGCATTTCCTCCTACGCTGCAATAGCTTCCCATTGGGCGACTTAAGGGCAGGGAAGGAACTCTGGCTGCAATGCTTTCCATAAAGCTTTATAGACCTCCGAAATTATGGAGGACCCTGTGCTCGACGCCAGTTTGTAGCTAGCTGCTACAGCCTATTTATTGACTTCCACCTGAAGCTAAAACTTGAATGGTGATTGCCAGTCTCTGAACGTACACTGATGCGAAATAAATGGTTGGAGACAATGAAACAAATTGTCAAATCTACCTGCCGACGTCCGAAAATATTCAAAATGCATTTCCTCGTCTATCTCTCTCAGTGGCCGGATAAGCACAGAAAATTCACCCTCCTTCAGTTTCAGTTGCCGTTGTTTGAAGTTTGAGTTTCTTTGTGTTGAATTTCAACACGAAGAAACTCAACACAGTGGCACAGAACCCCACCGCCAACTAGCGTTTTGGCAGTGAATTGCAGAGAGACGCAGACACACCAATGCACAAGTATAAATGCTCACAACGGCGTAGGCTACTACGCAGAAGTATAAATCAGCCTTAAGATACGGAATGCCTCCCGTTCCATGCCCAGACTGCATTTCGGGAAATCGGATCACTTGGCTGCCCTTCTCCTGCCTGCACACAGGCAGAGCAAGGCTCCAGAGATGAGGGCAATAAGTAGGAGGTTGTGGAAGGCAGAGGAACGGCTACGGGATTGTTTCGAGTCGGTGGACTGGGCCGTGTTCAAGGACTCATCGGAGGATCTGAATGAATTCACCGCGGTTGTTAGAGGCTTTATAAAAACAGTCACAGACGAGTGTGTCCCACAAAATCGTTCAGATCTTCCCCAATCAGGAGCCCTGGATGGACCACGAGCTCCACAGTCAGGGCCAGATCAGAGGCATTCCGGTCTGGAAAACAGGAAAGTTACAAGAAGTCCAGGTATGATCACCGGAAAGCCATTTCACAGGCAAAGTGGCAGTTCCAGACTAAACAAAGGATGCTGGACAGTTGTGACAGGGCTTGAATATTATCACCTCTTATATAGTTAAATCAAGTGACATGGGTGACAGCAGGGCTTTGCTTCCACATGAGCTCAATGCCTTCTATGTTCACTTTGACTATAAAAACATGGAGGAACCATCACAAACTCCCACAGCCCCTGATGATCCACCGATTTCAGTCCCTGAAGCCAATATGCGAGTAGCCTTCAGGGCTGGATGAACCCACAAAAAGCAACTAGTCCAGGTGGCATTCTGACCAGCTGCCAAAGGCCTGTGCTGATCAACCGGCTGGAGTCTTCACTGAGATCTTTGACCTCTCGCTTCGGCAGTCTGAGGTACCCACCTGTTTCAAGCAGGATTCAACTGTGCTGGTGGTGACCATCGGTCGGTAGCACCTACATACTCGGGAGTGTTTACTCATAGTCCAGCTGTCACAACTGGACAACTGGAAATGCCATAGACCTGGGGATATGGATCTTCTTGGACAATGACTATATGGATCTTTGTGGACAATGACTATATGGATCTTCGAGGACAATGACTATATGGATCTTCGAGGACAATGACTATATGGATCTTCGAGGACAATGACTATATGGATCTTCGTAGACAATGACTATATGGATCTTCGTGGACAATGACCTACATACTCAGGGAAGTGTTTTGAAAAGTTGGTGATGAAACATATCAGGTCTTGCCTCAGAAGCAACTTGGATGTGATCCCATTTGCCTACCGGCACAACAGGTCCACAGCAGATTCCATCTCATTGGCTCTTCTCTCAACCCTGGAACATTTGGACAGCAAAGATGCTGACATCAGGATGCTCTTTATCAATTACGGCTCAGCATTGAATACAATCATCCTCTCAAAACTAATCAATAAGCTCCAAGACCTTGACCTCAATACCTCCTTGTGCAATTGGATCCTCAATTTCCTCGCTTACAGATGCCAGTCAGTTTGGATTGGCAACAACATCTCCTCCACAATCTCCAACACAGGAGCACCGCAGGGCTGTGTGCTTAGCCCCCAGCTCTACTCGCTTTACACTTGTAACTTTGAGGCTAAGCACAGCTCCAATGCCATATTCCAAGTTTGCTGACGACACCACTGTCAGTGTGGTAGGCCAAATCAAAGGTGGTGACGAATCGTATAGGAGGGAGACTGAGTGGTATCAGAACAACAACCTCTCTCAATGTCAGCAAGACCAAGCAGCTGATTATTGACTTTAGGAGAAGGAAAAACCAGCGGTCCGTGACCCAGTCCTCATCGGAGGACCAGGGGTCGAGAGGGTCAGCAACTTTAAACTCCTCAGTGTTATCACTTCAGGGGACTGTGCTGGGCCCAGTGTGTAAGCGCAATTATGAAAAAAGCATGTCAGTGACTACTTCCTTAGCAGCTTGCAAAGATTCAGCACGACATCTAAAACTTTGACAAACCTCTGTAGATGTGTGTTGGAGAGTATATTGACTGGTGGCATCGCAGTCTGGAATGGGAACATCATGCCCTTGAATGGAAAATCCTACAAAATATAGTGTATGCAGCCCAATCTATCATGGGGAAAGCCCTCCCCTCCCCACCCCACCATTGAACACATCTACACAGAGCGTTGTCGCAGGAAAACAGCATCCATTGTCAGGGACCCCACCACCCAGGTCAAGCTCTCTTCTTGCTGCTGCCATCAGGAAGGAGGTACAGGAGCCTCAGGACTCTCACCACCAGGTTCAGGAACAGTTATTACCCTTCAACCATCAGGCTCCTGAACCAAGGGGGATAACTTCACTCAACTTCACTTGCCCCACCACTGAACTGTTCCCACAACCTAGGGACTCACTTTCAAGGGGTTTCCATCTCATGTTCTCGATATTTATTGTCTATTTATTTATTTATTATTTCTTTTTCTTTGTATTTGCAGTTTGTTCTCTTGTACACTGGTTGTCTGCCCTCTTGCATGCGGTCTTTCATTGGTTCTGTTATGATTATTGAATTTACTGAGTCTGCCTGCAAGATCTGTGTGCAGATCTAACCCATGTACTGTACCACTGAAACATGATGTCGCAACCCTCACATTCAGTCTCTGAGGCCTCTTTCAGCCTTTCTACCCGTGTCACCATTGTGGGGGAGCAACAGGAGAGAGGGGCCTCCAATAGACGGGGCCAACTATGAATGTTTGCATCCTAGTCAGTAAACAAGATGGGACAGTATGATATGGAGAGCAAGCTGTTGCTCATGCAGCACATCCCCCTCTCCACATAGCTGATGAACCCAAAGGAACGACAGAGGCTGATACAGTTTGGTACCAGCAGCGTCGCAGGAGTTGCCAGTCAACAGTAAACTCAATGTTTGGAGCTTAGAAAAATCGAGGGCTATGCGATAGGGAAATTCTAGGCAGTTTCTAGAGTTGGCACAACATTGTGGGCCGTAGGGCCAGTAATGTGCTGTAAATTTCTATGTTCTTTGTTCTGTGTTCAATGTGGGACTGTCTTAGGGACTCCAGCTCTGGATTTTTCCCTCGGATTTTCTCCCGAAGCCTTCCCTGTGAATGGGTATAGCTGTAAAGCAGCAGAGGTTTGAGATCAGAGTTTTCCTTCTCCTAGGTGAGCTGCCAACCACGGCTGATGAGCCCCATCTGCCTGAAACAACCAGTTTTAAGGTGCCAGCAACCCACCTTTGCCCCTTCCCCTGTCAGCAGGAACAGTTCCGCCGGGATTAGTAGCTAAGCCACACGTGAAGGCCAGGAGCTAGACTTGTTTGTCAGAGGCTATTTGAAACGTATGCCATTGGGAGCACTTAATAGATTGTGGGAGCTTGTCCCCACAAATCTCCCTCCTGGCTACAATAACCTTCAAGAATCAGGAGCTATAGACTTGCAACCTGAAGAACTTCGAAGTTCCGCCGCCCCTGATTCCAGGCACCAGCGGTCGGGCACCCTGTGGCTGGAAGGCTAACCAGTCTCTGAAACCCCACCCTTGTTGCTCCTGTGACAGACTCTGCCCTTACTCCTGCCACAGGTGGAGAGGACACGTTGTTGGTGCGCGTCACCCGGGCGCAGGCAGCACTTGGCAGACTGCTGGACGTGCAGACCCAGGCGGAGAGCGCCTTACAGCAGCAAGTGAAAGCTCTGCGGCAGGAGATGTAAGTCTTGGCGGTGGGGTGGGCGGTGAGTTCAACATTCGACAACTCAGGAAGCGGTGGGAAACGTCTGTTGTTGGCCTTAGAATCAGGGACATAAGTTGTGAAATGTGTTGTTTTGCTGCAGCAGTAGAGTGTAAATACATTAAAATATACTATAAAGTACTGTAAGAAAAACAGTGCCTATAAAGAGTATTCACTCCCTTGGGAATTTTCATGTTTTATTGTTTTACAACATTGAATCACAGTGGATTTAATTTGGCTTTTTTGATACTGATCAACAGAAAATGACTCTTCGTGTCAAAGTCAAAACAGATCTCTACAAGGTGATCTAAATTAATAGAAACATAAAACACAAAATAATTGATTGCATAAGTATTCACTCCCTTTAATATGACAGAACAAGTCATCACTGGTGCAGCCAGTTTTAGAAGTTTTTAGAAGTCACAGAATTATTTACATGGAGATCACAGTGTACAGTCAACGTTTCAATTGATTGTAGTAAAAATACACCTGTATCTGGAAGGTTCAACCGCTGGTGAGTCAGTATCCTGGCAAAAACTACACTATGAAGACAAAAGAACATGCCAAGCAACTCCACAAAAAGGTTATTGAAAAGCACGAGTCAGGAGATGGATTCAAGAAAATTTTCAAGTCACTGAATATCCCTTAGAGTACAGTTAAATCAATCATCAGGAAATGGAAAGAATATGACACAGCTGTAAACCTGCCAAGAACAGGCCATCTTCAAAAACTGAGTGACCATGCAAGAAGGGGACAAACGAGGGAGGTCACCAAGTGTCCTGAGATAACTCTGGAGGAGTTAGGAGCTCCAGTGGCTGAGATGGGAGAGACTGCGCATACAACAATTGTTGCCTGGGTGCTTCACCTGTCACTGCTTTATGGGAGAGTGGCAAAGAGAAAGCCACTGTTTTTTTTTTAAAAAAAAACAACAAAGTTTGCCAGAAGGCACGTGGGAGACTGAAGTCAGCTGGAAAAAGGTTCTATGGTCTGATGAAACCAAAATTGAGCTTTTTGGCCATCAGACTAAACGTTATGTTTAGTGTAAGTGAAATACCGCACATTATCAAAAACCTCCATCCCTACCCTGAAGCATGGTTAACGTTCACGCTTTGGGAATGCTTCACTGCAGCAGACCCTGGAAGGCTTGTGAAGGTAGGGGGTAAAATGAATGCAGCAAAATACAGGGAAATCCTGGAGGAAAACCTGATACAGTCTGCAAGAGAACTGTGACTTGGGAGAAGACTTGTTTTCCAGCAAGACAATGACCTCAAGCATAAAGCCAAAGTTACATAGGAATGGCTTAAAAACAACAACGTTAATGTCCTAGAGTAGCAAGTCAGACTCCAGACTTCAATCCAATTGAGAATTTGTGGCCAGACTGGAAAAGGGCCGTTCATTCACCATCCCCATGCAATCTGACAGAGTTTGAACAGTTTTGTAACGAAGAATGGGGAAAATTGTGGTGTCCAGATGTGCAAAGCTGATAGAGACCTATCCACACAGACTCAAGTCTGCAATTGCTGCCAAAGATGATTTGAAGGGGATGAATACTTCTGCAATCAATTACTTTGTGTTTTATATTTGTAATTAATTTAGATCATTTGTTGAGATCTGTTTTCATGAAAGTCTTTTCTGTTGATCAGTATCAAAAAATGCCAAATTAAATCCACTGTGATTCAATGTTGCAAAACAATAAAACATGAAAACTTCCAAGGGGGTGAATACTTTATCTAGGCACTGTATGTAAAAACTTAAGTAGTGCAAAAAGAGAGCAGAAAAAATAAATGGGTAGTGTTCATTGGTTCATTGCCCATTTAGAAACCTGATGGCGGAGGGGAAGAAGCTGTTCCTGAAATGTCGAGTGTGTGTCTTCAGGCTCCTGTACCTCCTCCCTGATGGTAGCAATGAGAAGAGGGCATGTCCTGGGTGATGGGGGTCCTTAATGATGGATGCCGCCTTAGAGGCATTGCTTGGATGCTGGGGAGACCAGTGCCCATCAAGTTTACAACTTTCTGCAGCTTTTTCAAATCCTTTCTGCCCCTCCATACCAGACGGCAAAGCAGCCAGTCAGAATGCTCCCACGGTACATATACAGAACCAACCCCAGCTTCACACCGTGGCTGCAAAGTTATCCAGGTGGTGGGTGTAGACTAGGGCAGGGGTCCTGTGCAGTGGGGGAGACAGAATTTGCTGGACATGGAGAATGCAAGGAGGAAGGAGTGTTGGGTTGTGATGGGTGCATCTTAGGACCTAAATCAGGTTTGTTGTCACTAAGTATGTGGGAAATTTGTTGTTTTGCGGCAGCAAACTGGTGCAATACATAGAATATATTATAAACTGCAATAACAATATTCACTCAGCGGCCATTTATCATGTACCTTCTGTACCAGAGAAAGTAGCCACTGAGTGTATGTTCATGGTCCATTGCTGCTGGAGCCCATCCACCTCAAGGTTCGACATGCTGAGCGTTCAGAGATGCTCTTCTGCACCCTGCTCTCATAACACAGTTATCTGAGTTACTGTTGCCTTCCAGTCAGCTTGAATCAGTCTGGCCACTCTTCCCTGACCTCTCTCATTAACAGGGCATTTTGGCCACAGAACTGCTGCTCACTGGATGTTGTTTGTTACTCACACCATTCTCTGTAAACTTTAGGGGCTATTGTGTGTGAAAATCCCAGGTTAGTAACAGTTTCTGAGATACAGAAACCACCCTGTCTGGCTCCAACAATCATTCCACAGTCAGTTACTTAGATCACATTTCTTCCCTGTTTTGATATTTGGTCAAACAACATCTGAGCCTCTTGACCGTGCCTGCATGCTTTTATGTATTGAGTTGCTGCCACACTAGATCTTTGCATTAACAAGCAGGTATACCTAACAAATGTGAGTGTGTACTGTATTCTGTGGCCTGTGGGTGGGGGATTTAACATCTCCCCGGTTGGATCTCTCCTCAGCATTGATGGCCGGCAGCAACAGAAGGCGAGGAGCAGCCAGAAGCAGCTGGAACTGCACGGCCTGCAGGACCGTGTGGCCAAGCTTGAGGCAGAGAACCGGCAACTGGCCCGTGACCTACGGGCACACGTCAAGGTAAGAAATGTCTGTGTACGCTCTCACCGGGAGGGTGCAGCTGCCCGCCAGCTCAGAATTGGTGCGGGCAGGTGTACGTGCTTCTCCTTCTGCCAAGAAATACGGTGCAGAATGAAGCCTCTCGTGACAGGGTGCCACTCCATCTTCAGACTGTTCCACCCGACAAGTGTTGGATTCTGATGTTCTTTCAGAAGTCAGGAAAGAGGCACAAAACTGGCTGCTTCTCGATCGCTTTATTAAGAGATGATTCTGACGCCTCCGTCGGTCAGAATTGACAGTGGATATTGCGTCCTAGCTGTCTAGATACACAAGCCGGGGCAGTACGATGTGGAGAGCTAGCTGTTGCCGGTGTAGCAAGCTCCCCCTCTGATGAACCCAAAGGAACAGCAGTCACTGATACCGTTTGGTACCATCAGTGTAGCAGGAGTTGCCAGTCAATGTAGAACTCAATGTAGAGCTGCCTTAGGGACTCCAGCTCTGGATTTTTCCCTCGGAATTTACTCCCGAAGTCCTTCCCATGAGTGGGTATAGCTGCAAGGCAGTAAGGGTTTGAGAGCAGAATCTTCCTTCTCCTGGATGAGTTGCCAACAATGGCTGACGAGCCCCATCTGCCTGAAGCGACGGGTTTTAATGCACCAATTACCCAACTTTGCCCCTTCTCCTTTCAGTAGAAACGGTTCTACCAGACTTGGTAGCTAAGCCACACATGAAGGTCAGGAGCTGGACTTGGTTGTCAGAGGCTATTTGAGATGCATGCCACTGGGAGCATTTAATAGGGGGTGGGAGCTTGTCCCCATTACCACCCCCAGATATAACAACCTTAAAGAACTTAAGAGTTGATAGAACAAAAAAACAAATGAAATGGACGGTGATGGAGGTCTGCCAAGCAAAGGGAAATACAGGAGAAGCAAAAGAATTGAAGAGGATGGCAGTCAACATGGAGCAACGCCTTTATAGATGAGGAAAATTCCATTCACATTTGTAGATAAAAGTTAACCAATGAGATACTGTAGCTCTTATTTAAATAATGCAGAAGAAAGAAGCTTCCAGAGCTTTCCAGAATTATACTTTGTATAACTTGCATATACATATTGTGACCACTACTAAGCAGTTACTTGTATGTAAGTAATTATATAAAATACAAGCAGATAATTGTTCAACTGCAAAGGCAATAACAATTAAACAGTCTAATCTAAGAATTAAACAGTTTGATCCAACATGGAGTACCTCCATCTGTTAATAATTCTGTCTGACGGGGTACCACCATCTTCTACGCACACACTTGGCAGCAGTCGTGGAGCCTCAGTGCACACAACGCACACGCACAGAGTGCTAACCTTGGCCATTCCCTCTTCCCTGTCTTTTTAAATCCCCCATGCCTTCCCCAGCCCCCTCACCAGCCTGGGTGTCCAGTACTCCTGTTTAGTGTCATTTACAGTACCCGTATCTAAAGGAGAATTTAAAAAAAGTTACAATAAATAAAAACACAATAAATATGAATTCTTCAGATAGCTTATATACACAGACTGATTGTATGTCCATAAAGTGACTCTAGGCACAGGAGTGTCTGTACATAAGGTGACTGACAGGAAATGATAAAGTAGTGGTGGTTGGGGGTGTGGAAGGGTGGGTGAGTGGGTGGAGGTGTTGATCAGCCTCGCTGCTTGGGGAAAGTAACTGATTTTGAGTCTGGTGGCCCTGGGGTAGGTGCATGGGTGGAGTCTTGTTTTTTTCATTCTTTATACTTCATTTGTTCTTGTAACGTTTAATAAAACAGTCATAACCACCAAGTTTTTTTTGCCTCATTCTTGACTTGCAAAGAACATGCTGATCAGTATCAGCAGAGCTGTCGGAATCCGGAATCCACAGTGACAGTGTTCCTTCCCTTACAGATTAAGTGTGACATGGAGGAAACTCTGACTGATCAGAAGCAGACCATTGTTAAATTTCATGAAATGTTGGATTCCAATCTTGAGGAACATACACAGTATCTGGTAAGGCTCTAGTGAACATGCACTCGGCTCAGCCCATCATAAACATGGAATATTACAGCCCAGTACAGGCCACCTTTTAAACTATCC
Source organism: Mobula birostris (assembly GCF_030028105.1). Classification (NCBI taxonomy): domain Eukaryota; kingdom Metazoa; phylum Chordata; class Chondrichthyes; order Myliobatiformes; family Myliobatidae; genus Mobula; species Mobula birostris. Next base: position 3,676,889 of record NC_092394.1, read on the forward strand.
CTCCGTTCCACACACCCTCCGTTTTTCTGTTGTCCATACTCCTATCTAGAGTTTCCTAAATGCCTCTAATCTATCTGCCACCACCACCGCCCTGGCAGTGTGTTCAACACACCCACCACTCTGTGTGTATAAAACCTCCCTCCAACCTCCCTTGCACTTTCCTCCAAAAACCTTAAAGTGGGCCATTTCCACCCTAGGACAAAGTCTCCGGCTAACCACTCAGTCCAAGCTTCTCTATCGATTCACCTCTCATCCTGGTTTCATACGACACAGGAGCAGAATGAGGCCATTTGGCCTGTCAAGTCTGCTCTGCCATTCCATCTTGGCTGATATATTATCCCTCTCAATCACATTCTCCTGCCTTCTCCCTGTAACCTTTGACACCCTTTACTAATCGAGAACCTAGCAACCTTTGCTTTAAATATACCCAATGACTTGGCCCCCACAGCCATCTGTGGTAATGAGATCCACAGATTCACCACCCTCTGGCTGAAGAAATCCCTCCCCTCATCCCTCAAGGGACGTCCACCTATTCTGAGGCTGTGCCCTCTGGTCCAGGACTCCCTCACTACACGAAACATCCTCTCCACATCCACTCTATCGAGGCCTTTCAATATTCGACAGGTTTCAGTGAAATTTCCCCTCATCTGAACTCCAGCAAGCTCAGGCCCAGAACCATCAAGCACTTCTCAAATATTAACCCCTTCATTCTCGGGATCAGGCTATGGAGCAGGAGGTCGTGGACCTGAGGCGTCAGCTGCAGCAGCTGGAGACGGAGACCAGCACCCTCCGCGAAGAGTTTGCCAAACTGCAATCCCCTGCCGACGTTCCAGGCAAGGGCTGGCTTCAGGAGAAGGTGGAGCTGCAGCATCAGGTAACACGTGGGGTGCCCAATAATGTCTGGGTTCTCAGCACTCACCAGCTCATGATCCGTGGGTTAATCAGTGAATCCCTCCCCGGGTGGGGTGTCCGATGTTGTCTGACCTACGGGTTACTATCTAATCCCTCCCCGGGTGGGGTGTCCAGTAACGTCTGGGTTGTCAGCACACACCAGCTCATGATGTGTGGGTTAATCAGTGAATCCCTCCCCGGGTGGGGTGTCCGATGACGTCTGGGCTCTCGGCGCACACTGGGCCATGGGCCACAGCCTAATTAGCCAGTCTCTCCCTGGGTGGGGTGTCCGATGAAGTTACTATCCAATCCCTCCCCGGGTGGCCATTCACTGCCACTCCCACATCGCTGTATTCACAGTTCAGTGGGTCACTCCAGGGGGCAGTGAAGGGGTGAAGCTGGCCATTTGGCCCATCATTGTTGTGCTAGCGTGGCTAGCCTCCCCACAGAAGGAGAGGTTCTTCATGCTGATTGAGGACTGTGAGACCGTTTTGCAAATGTCAGGGGCTGAGTCAGTCTTCACAGCCTGTGCCTTTCTGTGGACTCCTGCTCCTTCAGCAGACTCTTCGGAGACACAAGTGGCTCTGCAGAGACTGGGATATACAGTAACATAAGCAAAATACTGGAGGAGCCGAGAATTCCCTTCCACAACTTCGATGCTGCCCTCACCTGCATTTCCTCTGTTTCCTGGGCAGCTACTCTCACCCCATTCTCCCACTACCATAAGAGGGAGAGGGTTCCCCTTGTCCTTGCATACCACCCAGGAGCCTTCATAACCAGGATCATTCTCAATACTTCAGCATTGTCAACAGGACCCTACCACCAACCCCCATCACTTCCTCATCTCCCCCTTCATTTTCCACAGGGATCGCTCCCTACACACCTCCCTTGTCCACTCGTCCCTCCCCACTGATCTCCCTCCTGGCATCACAAGTGCTACACCTGCCCTCCTGCCTCACCAGCAGTCAGGGCCCCAAACAGTCCTTCCAGGTGAGGCGACATTTCACCTGCGAGTCTGTCAGGGTCATCTATTGTATCTGGTGCTCCAGGTGTGGCCTCCTCTACATCGAGGCCATTTGATCTGTTTGGGGATTTCCTCGAGGCCATTATTTCAGTTTGACTTCCCATTCCCATTCCACATGGCCACCTCCACCATCACAATGAGGCCACTCTCAGGTTGAAGAATCAGAATGGGGTGTTGTTTCTTCATTCTGTCTGGGTGGCCTCCAACCTGATAGCATGAACATCAATTTCTCTAACTCCCCCCCCCCCCCCCCCCACCTCCGTTTTCCATTCCCCACTCTGGTTCCCCCTCACCCCCTCCCTTCTCTACTTACCTCTGGTGCCCCCCCCCTTCCCTTTCTCCTGTGGTCCACTCTCCTCTCCTATCAGATCCCTTCTTCAACCTTCTACCCCCTCCTTCCATCCTCTCCCAGCTTCTCACTTCACCCACCTTCCCCCTCGCTGGTCTCACCCCACTTGTCCTCCTTCCCCTCTCCTGTTTATTCTGGCTTCTTCCCCCTTCCTTTCCTCTCCTGAAGGGTCTTGGCCAGAAGCATCAACTGTTTGTTCTCCTCCACAGATGCTGCCCGACCTGCCGAGTTCCTGCAGCATTTTGTGTGTGTTGCTCACGTGCTCTGGGCCATGGCTGAAGGGTGTAGACCTGAGGGGGGTGGGGTCTAACAATATGGGTCTTCAAAGGGTGGTATGGGCTGTCCTTCCCCATCAGCAGTGACCCCTCTCCCTCCCCCCCCCCCCACCTGTATTCACTGGAACACAGGTGTCATTCCTTGAATTGTGCTGTTTAAGGTGCGGAAGCTGCGGGGGGCTTACGTGCAGAAGGACAGCGAGATGCAGCAACTGAGGGAGAAGATGGTCAGACACGTGAGTAACATCTGATTGCCTGGTGTGTTGGGCTGGTGGCCCAGCTCTCTGGTTCTCAATTCCCCCAGAGTTGTCCTGCTCAGTGGTTCAGTGGTTCCCATGTTCTCTATCTGTGAACCCAGCATCCCTGCACTGGGCTCCATCATCCTTCAGACAACATGGAACAGAACAAGCCCTGCAGCGGCTGTGGAGGCCAAGTCTTTCTGTATATTTAAGGCAGAGGTTGATAGATTCTTGAGTGGTCAGGGCGTGAAGGGATACGGGGAGAAGGCAGGAGATCGAAGCTGAGAGGAAAATTGGATCAGCCTCTGCTTCCTCTCTAAAGCTTCCTGTAATGAGGCAATCAGAACTGGACAGGGTACCCCATGTGGTCTAACCAGAGTTTTGCAGAGCTGTAACATTATGTCTCAGCTCTTGAACTCAATCCCCTGACTCATGAAGGGCAACACATCGTAATCTCTCTAATCACTTTAGTTTTAACCTCCAAGTTGAAACTAAAATGTTTTTAAAGATAAAGATTTAAATTAGTTTTATTTTTCACTTTGAAACATACAGTGGAATGTGTCGTTTCCGTGAATGACCAACATGGTCCCAGGATGTGCTGGGGGCAGCCCACAAGGGTCGGCACAGTTCTAACACCAACATAGCAGGGGCCTTCCTACTCAGCCCGTCAACTTGCGAAGCTCTTCCCTGGCCTTGCACTCACTGGGCGAGGGTGTTAACCCATGGCTTCCCTCCTCATCTCCACTGCCCGAGTGTGGATCAGCCTGCTGGGCTGTGGGAGATGCCACTTCTCACACCGCTGGGGCAAGTAGCTCCTCCAATGCCCCCAGCTCTGATCTCTATCATCCTCTCTTTGTTCGAAGTGTCAGGCACCTGTCCTAACTCCTCCCCACCACTTGGGCAAAGTTCTATCTTTTTAAAAAAAGTAGCTAGGGGCTGTTCTGTCCTGTATCTCTTTCAGTCTGCCAGCAACCCACCAATTTAATCCTGGCCTAATCACGGGACAATTTACAATGACCAATTAACCGACTAACTGGTACATCTTTGGACTGTGGGAGGAAATCCAGGCAGTCACGGGGAAGAACGTACAAACTCCTTACAGACAGTGACAGGAATTGAACGCTGAACTCCAATGCCCCAAGCTGTAATAGCATCATCCTGCGGTTCAGTCTGGGATCTGCAGTGTCTGTATTGGGGCAGAATGGTAGTGTAGCAGTTCACATAATGCATTACCACGCCAACACACGAGTTCAATTCATGCTGCTGTCTAGAAGGACTTTGTACGTTCTCCCTGTAACCATGTGGGTCCCTCCGGGTTTTCCGGTTTCCTCCCACATTCCCAAGACGTACAGATTAGTTCGTAAGCTGTGGTGTTGTATGATGATGCTGGAAGCGTGGTGACACTTGCGAGCTGTCCTAGGCACAATTCCTCGCTGATTTAACACAACACATTTCACTATACAGTACATTTTGATGTAAATGTGACAAATAAAACTCACCTTTAATCTGAGCCAGGTTTAATTTCACCTGTCTGTATCGTGAAATTTGTTGTTTTGTGGCAACAGAACATTGCAATACATAATAAAAAAAATTATAGATTGCAATAAGAATTATATATAAAAAATTGAATAAGTTATGTAAAAATAGTGAGGTAGTGTTGATGGGTTTTGATGGTGGAGGGGAAGAAGCTGTTCCTGAATGGTTGTGTGTGTTTAGGCTCCTGTGCCCCCTCCCTGCCGGCAGGAACGAGAAGTAGGCATGTCCTGGGTGACTGGTTTCTTCGTGACAGATGCTGCTGTTTTGAGGCGTCTCCTTTTGAAGGTGTTCTGGGTGCCGGGGGAGACTGGTGCCCATGATGGAATTGGCTGAGCTTGCAGTGCCCAGCCCTTGTCACAGGCTGTGACCCCCGACCCCCCCCCCAAGGTGGGGGTTGGTGAGGCTGCCGGCAGATTGCGGTGCGTTGGGGTACAGACGTGGTCAGTAATGTCTCCTTTCCCCACTCCTAGCGAGCCATTCTGGAGGAGAACAATGAGAAAGCAGAGGCGGAGGTGGCCAAACTGGACCAGATGATCGAGCATGTCAGAAATGTAAGTGTCTGGGAACGGTGGGGTGGGTTGTGCTGAAGATGGTGGGTTGCTGAGGCATTGTAAGGCACCGGTAAGGTCTCATTAGTTCTGTGAGCAGTTGTGTGCTGATGTTGGAGAGGGTTCAAAGGAGGTTCATGAAAATGATTCCAGGAATGAAAGGGTTAACGTGTGAGGAGTGTTTGATGGCTCCGGGCCTGTACTCACTGGAGTTTAGAAGAATGAGGGTGGACGTCATTCAAACCTATCGAGTATTGAAAGACCGAGATAGAATGGATGTTTCCTATATTGGGGGAGTCTACGACCAGAGGGCACAGCCTCAGAATAGAGGCTAAGTCATTGGTTACACTTAAAGTGGGGGTTGATAGGTTCCTGATTAGTCAGGGTATCAAAGGTTACGGGGAGAGGCAGGAAAATGGGGTCGAGATGGATAATAAATCAGACATGAAGGAATTTTGGAGCAGACTTGATGGGCTGATTGCTCTTCTGTGGAATGGTGGTGTGGGGGGTAGGGAGTGGGGGTCTGCAGGAGGGCAGTTATCAATACCCAGAGCCTTTTTGCTCCACCCCAGGGTGATGACGTTGGCTGTGCAGCAACGACTGTCCCCCGCTGTGCAGAGGGGATAGTGGCTGAGTCCCAACCAGCAGGCCGGTCAGTCAGAATGAATACAGAGTCCACTGCCGCCCCCACTGCCAGATTCACCTCCCTCTTACTGAGTAAATTCTTCCTCAACTCCGTTCTAAACGGAGGTCCTGTGCCCTCTGATGCTGGACTCCCCCACTACAGTGAACATCCTCTCCATATCCACTCGATCTTGGTCTTTCAATGTTCAATAGGTTTCAATGAGATCCTCCTTTAATCTTTTAAACTCCATTAGACATAGGAGCAGAATTAGGCCATTCAGTCCATCAAGTCTGCTCTGTCAATCCATCACAGGTGATTTATTATCCCGCTCAACTGCATTCTCCTGCCTTCTCCCCCTAACATCTGACACCCTGACTAATCAAAAACCAATCAACCTCCACCTTAAATATACTCAATGACTTGGCCTCCACAGCTGTCTGTAGCAACGAATTCCATAGATTCACCACCTTTTGGCTAAAGAAATTCCTCAGTTCTGTTCTAAAGGGACGACCCTCTATTGTGAGACTGTGGCCTCCGGTCCTAGTCTCCCCACCGTAGGAAACATCCTCTCCACATCCATTCTGTCCAGGCCTTTCAGTATTTGGTAGATTTCGATGCGATCCCTGTTATTTTTTCTGAATTCCAGTGAATACAGGTCCAGAGCCATCAAACACTTCTCATATGTTAACCTTTTCATTCCTGTAATCATTATCACGAACCTCCTCTGGACCCTCTCCAATGCCAGCATATCCTTTCTTAGACAAGGGCTCTGGGTGATGGCGGTGGTGGTCTAGCAGTGTGGTGGTCTTGACTCTCTCTCACGACCTAACCCAAAGCTTCTTTCCCTGAAATGTCAGGGTAATTGGACTGAGTCTGTGTTTGTTTGACCCTTGGGTTCAGACCTCGTGCTGATAGACTCCCCCTACCTTTCCTCTGTGGCTGGTGTGTCTCGGAGGGCTCTGCTCTGCTCTCCCTGGTCCGGCCGCCGGTGACCAGGGCTGTGGTGGGGAGAGGCCATTTGGGCCATCCCGTCTGCTCGCGATTCCCCTTCCAGTACAGCCCCACAACCCGGGATCTCCACAGTACCAGACACCTGCCAACCTATCTCGCATTGTACTATGACCGAACCGCTGTGGCCTCTTGTGTAGAGGTTCACAAATATTCTCCTCCCTCTGGGTGAAAGTGTCTCCCTCCTGACCTCATTGTGGTTGTTGAGCCATTGTCTGCCTACAATGCATTTTCTCTGTTACTGTTATTGATTTCTCTTGTACCACCTCACTGCTGTGTAATATAGAGTCCGGGGCCAAGGACTGGAGGTCTGGAGGTCAGTGTGTGTGAGCGGGTGGGAAAGGGGCTTGTTTTACAGTTGTTTAGTTGTTGCTTGAGGTGTTCTGAACATTGTGGATATGCTATGCTAGTGCTGGAATGTGTGAGCACACTTGCAGGCTGCCCCCAGGCTTTTCACTGTGTTTTAGTGTACACTTTATTAAGTAAATCTGAATCTAATGATCCAATCTATATAAACAGTATACATGACAGGTTTTTCCACTATCAGTATATGACAATAATAAACCAATCCCTCCTGCAGACGGTGGTGGTTTTGTGTTCAGCCACAAAGCTCAATCTCTGATATCTCAATAATCAACGCACACTGACCCCTTGTTGGGCTTTCGCTATTATTAGTTGTACATCACTTAAATTAAATTTGTTAGATATTAGAAGTGAGAGGGGGGCTAGGGAGTTCCCAGAATAATGGTTTGATTGCCTACTTCACTAAGAGATTCCAAAATTAGAATCCAATTAAGAGGATGCAGTCTGCAGACAGCTTTAGTGCGGCTGCTGCCTGCCACACATCTCTTCCAGCCCCGGGGTCAATAGGGCGCAGGCTGCCCCCCACACCCCCAGACCAGCTTTCACTCACTTAACGTCACACTTTCCAGCTGGTGATTGCCATGAGGCAGCAGAATTAGGTCATTTGGCCATTCCATCATGGCTGATTTCTTAGCCATTTGAACCCCACTCTCCTGCCTTCTCCCCATAAACTTTGGTGCCCCGACTGATCAAGAACCTGTCAACCTCCCCTTTAAAAGACTTGCTCTCCACAGCTGTCTATGGCAATGAGTTCCACTGATTCACCACTCTTGTGCTAAAGAAATTCCTCCTCATCTCTGTTCTAATTCAGAGGCTGTGCCCTCTGGTCCTAGACTCTGACACTACAGGAATCATCTCCTCCACATCTAGGCATATCTACACCTTTCAACATTTGACAGGTTTCAAGGAGATTCTTCTCCCACCCGCCCTACCCCCCCCAGAATGCTTCTAAACTCCAGTCAGTACAGCACCAGAGCCATTAAACACTCGTCATACACGAAACTCCAGTCAGTACAGCCCCAGAGCCATTAAAGACTCCTCGTACACTAACACTTTCATCTTTCATTCCTGGAGTTGTTCTTGTGAATGTGCTCTCCATTTGTGTTTCAGACACTCCATTCGGTGCCTGAGGTGGTGGCAAGCTCCGCGGAGTTGAAGGGACTCTTGTCGTATCTGGGAGACGACCTGGGAACCTAATGCGTCTGGACCACTGGGTCTCCTCGAACACTCTCTGTCTGCCCGGGGTGTCACTACCAAAGAGGATTTAATGGTTGTGTCTGGGGTGAGTGGGGAGGCTGTTTGGGCTCTCCAGTGATCTCAGCGTTCATAACCTCACATTCAAAAATTGGGCATCTCCAGTTTGGAGAGAAGACCTGACCATGATCATCCACCTGATGTGCCCCCAACTCTGTCCCACCAGCTCGACTGTGGCAACAGTTCGATGTGACTGGAGCTGTTTGGTTGGCTCATCTCAAGACGCGAGTTCTCTGCTGATCCCTGACACAGTGAGACCCCGAATCAGAGTGAAACATCATGTGAAATATTTATTCGTTGTACAGAGATGTGTGTTCTTTCCCTGCTGTGGTTCATGTTGAGATGCTTCTGTGTGGTGGTGGTCTCCCTCCTCTATATGTTCAGCAGAATATTTCCCCTTGTATATAATAAAGGCTGTGCATGTTAAAGTGTTACTGTGGTGACATTAAGCCAGGGAAGACTTATACTTTCAGTAAAAAAGTTCATCGGGTGATTGGACCTTCTGTCCGCCAGGGTCGGAGCTGACCGCTCCAACTGTCTGCCAGGCTCGTAGCTGACCGCTCCAACTCTGTCCGCCAGGGTCAGAGCTAACCGCTCCAACTCTGTCTGCCAGGGTCAGAGCTGACCACTCCAACTCTGTCCGCCAGGGTCGGAGCTGACCGCTGTAACTCTGTCCAGCTCTGTGTGTGTGATTGGAGGTTACAGCGACCCACGGCGACTGTGGCAAGATTCAACCTCTACCCTGTCGGACTATGTTTTGGTCACTGCCCACTGGCTGAGCTCCAATCTTGCCCACACCAAATGCTGGAGGAACTTGGCAAGTCTGGTCATCAATGAAGGGGAACAAACAGTCGCTGTTTTGGGCTGAGACTATTGATCAGGATTTCCAGCATCGACACAATCTCTTGTTTCTGACTTTGTCCAATTTTTTAACTCTCTACCTCCTTGTTTACTTTCCAACTGATCATTTCTCTACACCCAATCCACACCCATGGTGGGCAGGCAATTTAACAAACTGACCTTGAACCCAGAGACCCAGCCTCTGCACCGGTAAAACGTGGTTGTCTGATCAGTTAAATCAGTGGGTTGCTGGGCGGTCTGTCTCCTTGGACTGGAAAAGTCTGTTCCATGCTGTATCACAGAATAAAATAAAAATAAAAATGGCGACGGATGAGTCAACCTCGGCTTCAAAGCAAGTCATAAACATGAGATTCTGGAGAGCAACACACAAAATGCTGGAGGGATTCAGCAGGTCACACTGCAGCGACGGAGGTGAATAAACAGTCAGCGTTTAAGGTAGACACTTCATCATGGCTGGAAAAGGTGCGGGGGCAGGAGGAGAGCTGGAAGGTGATAGGGGAAGCCGAGTGGGTTGGAAGGGTGAAGGGCTGGAGAGGAAGGAATCTGATAGAGAAGCGAGGACCATAGAAGGAGGTGATAGGCAAGTGAGTCGAGATTAGAGTGGGGAATAGAAGATGATGGGGGGGGGGTACCAAAAGGAGAAATGGATGTTCATGCCATCAGGTTGGAGGCTACCTAGACAAATCTCCCAATTTATGACACGTCTCACCAATGTAGAGGAGCGGGGGATACGATAGACGACCCCCAGCACATTCACAAGGGAAGTGTGGCCCCACTTCGGGGCCCTGAACGGAGGGGAGACGGGGGCAGCACTTCGGGGCCCTGAACGGAGGGGAGACGGGGGCAGCACTTCGGGCCCTGAACGGAGGGGAGAGAGGTGGTGTAGGGGCAGGGACAGCATTTTGGCCATTTGCAGGGATAAACAGGAATAGATCCAGATGAGCCAGCAAACGGGAAAATCGGGAGAGGTGTACTGGAAGAAATCAATTACGTACATCCTTCACATAACTGAGGTGTAAAAATCTATACGTTACGTCTCCAGCTGAATGTGCAATTTATAGTAATTTATAATAAAAAATATGTACAACAGGACAATCGATATAACATAGAAATACCGTTGTATCAGCATGAATTAATCAGTCTGATGGCCTGGTGGAAGAAGCTGTCCCGGAGCCTGTTGGTCCTGGCTTTTATGCTGCGGTACCGTGTCCTGGATGGTAGCAGCTGGAACAGTTTGTGGTTGGGGTAAGTCGGGTACCCCATGATCCTTCGGGCCTGTTTTACACACTTGTCTTTGTAAATGTCCTGAGTAGTGGGAAGTTCACATCTACAGATGCACTGGACTATTCGCATCACTCTCTGCAGAGTCCTGCGATTGAGGGAGGTACAGTTCCCGTACCAGGCAGTGATGCAGCCAGTCAGGATGCTCTCAATTGTGCCCCTGTAGAAAGTTCTTAGGATTTGGGGGCCCATACCAAACTTCCTCAACCGTCTGAGGTGAAAGAGGCGCTGCTGTGCCTTTTTCACCACACAGCTGGTGTGCACAGACAACACGAGGTCCTCGGCGATGTTTATGCTGAGGAATTTAAAGCCTCTTGACCCTAGATCCATCGATGTCTATCGGGACTAGCCTGTCTCCATTGCTCCTGTAGTCCACAACCAGCTCCTTTGTTTTTACGACATTGAGGGAAAGGTTGTTTCCTTGACACCACCGGGTCAGGGTGATGGCTTCCTCTCTGTAGGCCTCGTTATTATTTGAGATTAGGCCAATCAGTGTAGTGTCGTTAGCAAATTTAATTAGTAGATTGGAGCTGTGGGTGGAGACACAGTCATGGGTATACAGAGAGGAAAAGAGGGGGTTTAGGACTCAGCCCTGAGGGGCAGAGGTGAGGGAGCCCATTCTTACCACCTGCTGGCGATCTAAGAAAGTATGTGCTGGCATTGAAGAGGACCCAGAGAAGGTTCACGAGAATTATTCTGGGAACGAAAGGGTTAATGTACGAGGAGTGTTTGATGGCTCTGAGCTCACACACGCTGGAGTTTAGAAGAATGGGGGGGGGTCTCATTGAAATCTATTGAACATTGAAATGCCTCACTAGAGTGGATGTAGAGAAGATGTTTCCTATAGTGTGTGTGTGTGGGGAGGGGGGTTGGGAGGAGTCTAGGACCAGAGGCCACAGCCTCAGAATAGAGAGACATCCACTTAGAACAGAGCTGAGGAATTTCTTTAGCCCGAGGGTGGTGAATCTGTGGAATTCATTGTCACAGACGGCTGTGGAGGCCAAGTCAGTGTGTATATTTAAAGCGGTGGTTACTAGATTCTTCATTAGTCAGGGCATCGAAGGTTACGGGGAGAAGGCTGGAGAATGGGGTTGAGAGGAATAATAAATCAGCTATGATGGAATGGCAGAACAGACTCAATGGGCCGAAAGGCCTCATTCTGCTCCTATGTCTTATGGTTTAAGGCTCCAGTAGCAAGACTTTGCGCTTCTTCTGTCAGTCAAAACGGTTCAGCCGGGCTTGGCAGCTGAACCACACGTGAAAGCCAGGAGCGTGACTCGGTTGTCAGAGGCTACTTGATACGCATTTAATAGGTAGTGGGAGCTCATCCCCTCTACCTTCCCCGTTGTGACAATCTTCAGTGTTAACCTTGGCGCTATAAAGGGTTACGCTAACCGCCTCGTTACGGTGTCGCCGCGGGCAATTTTACAGCCCCTTCCTCAAGACTACACACTCTTAATCGTAACACCGGACAGCACGTGCTCAGGCCGTTCGGCCCACCTCACTCGTGCTGCCGACTGTGGATGGTCGTCCGGAGCCCTTCCACACCTGTCAAAAAGCATTTTAAACGGCTGTTGCAAGTGAGGATTTGATACAGCCGCAGTGTCCCATCTGCCGGCCGTTCCACCGCTATCGCCCCCTACCCCCCGCCGCTGCCTTTACCTAGCACCTCGGGGATTTTGCACCCGTGGTATTTCCGCCCTCGGTGTCCCCCGACAGGACTGCCCGCTTCCCGATGGGCGGGGATGTGCTAAGCCAGGAGTTGGGCTGTGCGCGACCCTCTCCCCTCCCCTCCCCTCCCCTCCCCTCCCCTCCCCTCCCCTCCCCTCCTTCGCTGTGCGGGCGGCCCGGGGCGGAGTCTGCCTGGTCACGTAACTCTGCGGCATCACAATCGCGTTATTAACCTGCGGCGGAGCGGGGGGGAAGCGCATTCAAGCGGCCCGGGACACGGAGCGGAGCAGCAGACTCGACCACGGGGAGCGGCGGCTGGTGAGGGGGTTGGAGACGCGCTTTTGGGGAGGAGGACGGGGGTGCGGAGCTGGGATGTGCGGCGCCGGGGATGCGGGTATTCGGCGGCAACACTTTCACTCACTGGGTCCCGGGCGGCTACTGGGTGAGTTCGGGCGATTCCTCTGCACCCGGACTCTCATCCTCCTGCAGTATCGCTCGGATCGCACACGGGAAATCCTGCGCAATGAGCACTCCGACTAGGAGACAAACCTGCGGAATTCTGCAAAATCGAAGCTTCCTCCACACCACACCGTCCCATCACACACTCCCGGGCTCAGACACGGAGTGAAACTCCCTCCACACCGTCCCATCACACACTCCCGGGGTCAGACACAGAGTGAAGCTCCCTCCACAGCGTCTCATCACACTCCTGGGACAGGACTGGTGGACACAGGATTATCTCAAATGCATTTGCACAAATATATTTTAATCCGAGAGCTCCGTACATGTTCTGATGAAGGATACGTAATTCGATGTTTGTTTAAATAATGTTTAGAGTGTAGGGTCCGCTGACTACTCCTGAGGAAAACGGCTCCGTGTCCCAAAGGAAAGCCCGCCGGCATTCTGTAGTGAGACGGTGTGTTTGGGGTCTCTGAGAGTCCGCATTGGTGAGGGGGCGATGTGACTGGGCTGGCGCCCTGCGCCCTGACCCCGGACCTGCGGAATGTTCAAATCCCAACTCGATACACGGCGACCCCAAATTCAATTAGATCGATTCACAATCGGGAATCTCGTGCGTTTCAGTTTTTAAAAAATCCTATTAGACTTAAGAGTAGAATTGGGTCATCGAATTTTGCTGCGCCATTCCGTCATGTCTGATTTATTAACCATCTCAACCCCATTCTCCTGCCTTCTTCCCATAACCTTTGACAGGGCTGTTTTGCGTTTCTCGGGGGAGGTTCGACCCCCGCCCTAACCCACCTAGAACCACTTGGACGTTTGTGCTGCCTTTACCCTCAGCTTCCACATTCTTCACGACCCCCTGCCCATCACTATCCATCCGTTCCCGGCAAGGCCAGGTTTTGTCGCTGGTGATGTCAGTTCGCAGACGTCCAGATACCGGGTGGCCTCCCTGACCTTGAGATCAGCCGCCGAGAAGGACACGCACGCCCGGGGTTAGCCCGCATACCGACACTCCGCACCACAAACTGCAGTCACCGCGGAGGGAGAGAGGGGCGAAAGGAAGGCCAGCTATAAACACAGGAGATTCTGCAGATGTTGGAAACCTGATGTACCACACGTAAAATACTGGAGGAACTCAGCAGGTCAGACAGCATCTCCAGAGAGGAATAAGCAGACGTTGCTTGGGGCTGAGACCTTTCATCATAGTTTTTATTCCTCTCCATGGATGCTGAGTTCCTCCAGCATTTTGTGAGGCTATTATAATTGTGGCTGAATGGCGCCGGTATCTGCGGAGTCGACCACTGCGCCAGCGAAGTGAGAGTGACCAGAAACAGACACCTTCGGGCTGACTGGCTGGCCCTGCGGCCGTGTCAGCCCCTCTGCTGTGCGAATGTTGCTGCTCTACTCCGTGCCTGCTTTGTCCGACTAGCAGCCTGGGCCACCCGGTCCCACCTCGCTCACCTTTCAGCGCGGCACTGCACGGTCATCCGCAGCGATCTCGGGTCCTGCGAAGCGCCGGTTGTGATCAGCTCCCACTGGAGAAAGAAACATAGAAAACCTACAGCTCAATACAGGCTCTTCGGCCAACAAAACTGTGCCTAACATGTACTTTAGAAATTACCTCGAGTTACCCATAGCTCTCTATTTTTCCAATCCAGGAGACTGGTAAAAGACCCTATTGTATCCGCCTCCTCCGCGTTGCCGGCAGCCCATTCCACGCACTCACCACTCTCTGCGTAAAAGACTTACCCCTGACATCTCCTCTTTACCTACTCCTCAGCACCTTAAAACTGTGCCCTCTCATGTTAGTCATTTCAGCCCTAGGGAAAAGCCTCTGACTATCCACATGATCAATGTCTCTCATCATCTTATACACCTCTATCAGGTCGCCTCTCATCCTCCGTCGCTCCAACGAGAAAAGGCCGAGTTCACTCAACTTTTTCTCATAAGGCAAGCTCCCCAATCCAGGCAACATCCTTGTAAGTCTCCTCTGCACCCGTTCCACATCCTCCCTGTAGTGAGGCGACCAGAACTGAGCACAGTACTCGATGTCCTTCCGAGCGTGTCGCACCATTCTTGTCTGGCGCGTGGCGTGGTGTCAGGATTGGGCTCCTTTCGGATTAACCGGTCACGATATGAATGTTCCTGTCTCGACCCTTGATTTTATTTTAACGAGGCCGAGTGGCTAGCTCGACGCTCAACCCGGCACGGATGGAAAGCATGCTCGCCGGGTGGCCCGACTTGGATTCGACCAGGGTCCTATATAGCTGCAACATTACCTCTCGGCTCCTAAACTCAATCCCACGTTTACGGTTAATGAAGGCCAATCAGACAGCGTGGTAACAGGCCCTTCGGCCCAACTGATCCATACTGACCGTCTTTTCCCAGCGAGTTAGTTCCATCTGCCTGCATTGGGCTCATAGCCCCCCACACCACTCTTATCCATGTACTGATCTAGACGACTTAGTGCTAATGTGTCTGTGCCTGAACCACCATTCAAACTACACCCCCGTCACCCACCACTACCCCATGTGTGAAGAAGCTGCCGCTAATGTCCCTTTTCACATTGTAGTGGTTAGCGCGACGCTTTACAGCACCAGTGACTCTGGTTCAATTCCCGCCGATGTCTGTAAGGAGTTTGTACGTTCTCCCCGTGACTGCGTGGGTTTCTTCTGGTGCTCTGGTTTCCTCCCACAGTCCAGTAGGTCAATCAGTCATTGTAAGTTGTTCTGTGATTAGGGCACTGTGTACGTCCTCCCTCCTCCCAGGGGAAAAGACCTTGTGCACTGTCACCAGGTCTCCCTTCAGTCTCCTACTTTCCAGGGCATAAAGACCCAGCCCGCCAACCTCTCTGTAACTCAGTCCTCGTAAACCTTCTCAGAACTCTTTCCAGCTTAGTTATGTCTTTGCTGTAACTTAAGTAGTGTGCCCCAAATACTCCGGTGTCTTCTGCAACATAGAACATTGACAAGACAGGTCCTTCGGCCCACAATGTTGTGCTGACCTTTTAACCTACTCTAAGATCAATCTAAACTTTCTCCTACATAGCCCTCCATTATCTTTCACCCGTGTGCTATCACTCAAATGTCCCTCATGTATCTGCCTCCACACACCCACCACCCTCTGTGTAAAATCAAAACCTAACTCTGACACCTCTCCTGTACTTTCCAATAATCTTAATACCCCTGGTATTAGCCATTTCCACACAATGGGAAAAAGTCTCTGGCTGTCCTCTCTATCTGTGCCTTTTATCATCTGCACACTTCTATCAAGTCACCTCTCATCCTCCTTCACTCCAAAGAGAAAAGCCCTAGCTCACTCGACCTATTCTCATAAGACATGCTCTCTAAACCAGGCAGCAGCCTGGTAAATCTCCTCTGCATCCTCTTTAAAGCTTCCACATCCTTCCTATAATGAGGTGACCAGAACTGAACACAATATTCCAACTGCAACATAGTGCCCCAACTCCTGGCACCCTGACTGACAGCCATAACATCTTCAGAGACAAGAACAGGAAGGGAATGGGCGTTGTGTAGGCAGAAGAGATTAGTCAGTTGGCCGTTTGGTTACTAATGCATTTGGGCACAACACTGTGGGCCAAAGGGCTGTACTGTTCTAAGCTGATAATCCAGACTCCAGCGCAGTGGCTGGAGAGTGCGGCGGTACTGTATCAGAGAGGCTGATGTTACACCGTGAGCCCGGGTCTGGAAATCTTCCCACACTTCACCAACCCCTGATGCCTCGGAGAATGCCAACAATGCATCTGGTCACTATTACTGTCCCTTGCCCATCAAGTGTTTTGAAGAGTCTGTGGCAGCTGTGTAACGGAAAGCCTCTTTGTCTATCACACCATTCACCATTCTGTGCTGGATTTGCCAACGCTGACACATCATGTACTCAGTCTCAGGGCGGCCCCAGTTATCCCACTTCCCCCTGCCCCCCGGGGTTTCACGGCAGCCAGGAGTTCTGTCGCTGTAAGTGACCACAGGAGCTGGTTTTCCCTGACCACTGCCCATGGAAATCTGTGTCTGTTCATGATCGCAGACCATTCAGAAATCTGATGGCGAAGGGGAAGAAGCTGTTCTTGAAATGTTGAGTGTGTGCCTTCAGGCTCCTGTACCTCCTCCCTGATGGTAGGAATGAGAAGAGGACTTGTCCTGGGTAGGGAGTGTGGAGTGCCCTTAATGATGGATGACACCTTCCTGAAGTATTGGATCTCCCTCCCCACACGATTTCTAACTGGGACCTATATGTGAGTGTTGTACCTAGCCCTATTCCAGCCCCCACCCTGTCCCTGTCGACCCAGCAGCTAACACTGAGAATTGTCTGTAGCTGACTGTTGTTGAGGAGGAACTGCTGCCCTCTGTATCCTTGACAAATGCTGGTCCTGGCCAATCCATTATCCCTCTAACCCCATTCTCCTGCCTTCTCCCAATAACCTTTGATGCCCTGACTAATCAAGAACCTATCAAGCTCCGGTTTAAATCTACCTAATGACTTGACCTCCACAGCCGTCTGTGGTAATGAATTTCCACAGATTCACCACCCTCTGGCTTAAGAAATTCCTCTTCATTGCTGTTCTGAGACCAAGTCTTCTGGGTCCTAGACTCCCTCACTACTGGAGACGGGCTCTGCCCATTCATTCCATCTCATCAGGTCTGTAACCCTCCTGTCCTTGTTTGGCTACCATCAGATCTGACCACTCTACTATCTTCCCCAAGGTCTGCCTGTGCACTAGATCCCAAAGACTCCTTTACAAACCATTTACTCAATATTATACATCCTTTACCTTCTCTTGAACATTGCTTGTTTGCCAGTCTCCCTTCATCTGTTTTATCTGGGTTCTATTGTATTTCTTTATTTTTTTCTTGTGAATGCCTGCAAGTAAATGAATCTCAGGTTGTAGCTGGTGATCATATATACATACTTTGATAGTAAATTTACTTTCAACTGACAGCCAGTCACCCCTGCATTGATTGTCTGGAACTGGCTCCCACTCAGACGGGGGCTCAGTTCTAAGACGCTCCTCCTTGATTTTGGATGTCCCTCTGGTCCCGTTGGTGTCGAGCAGCATCTGTGTTGGGGAGTGAGGGGTGAAAGAATCTTCTGGGGTCGAACAGTGTGTTTAAGGGTGGGGGCAAGGAATCTGTGTTGTGTTGAACAGTGTCTGTGTTCCGGAGTGGGTGAGAAGTCTGTAGTGGGGGGAGCGAATCGTCAAAGTTTAGAGTCAAAACCTGCAATCCCTCATGTCTCAGTTATGCTTCAACTTGGGCTCCTATGCCTGAGAGTCTGAGATCGGGAGTACTCTGTTGACAAAGGAGATCTGTGAACCAGTAAATTAGTTTATTACTGTTAATTGTACCATGAAACAGTGAAAGGTTTGTGCTGAGCACTGTCTGTACAAATCAAAGTGCACTGAGGTAGAACAAGGTGTCTCGATAGAGGTGAACCATAAAAGGCATAGATTGAGTGGACAGCCAGAGACTCTCCCAGGTGGAAATCACCAAAAGGAGGGGGCAAAATTTAGAAGTAATTGTAGGAGGTTGTTGAGTTAGGTTTTGTTTACACAGAGAGTGGTGAGGGCGTAGAACACCCTGCCAGGGGTGGTGGTAGAGACAGATATATTAGGGGCATTTAAGAGACTCTTGGATGATAGAAGGCAGATGGGTGATAGAAAAATGGAGGGCTATGTGGGAGGGATGGATTAGATTGATCAGAGTACATTAAAGGCTTGGCACAACATTGTAGGCCGAAGGGCCTGTACTGTGCTGGACTCTAATGTAAAACATAGAAGGACTCTTGGCCTCATAATCTACTGTGCTGTGTTAAAGTCTTCAGCATATGTAAACAAAATTCTGTAAAGCAAAGATGCTTTCAAAAATAATCAAATTAAAAGTTTCTAAATATTTAAAAAAACAAACTTTAAATGACAGTAAACAATAAAAAACTAATTCAAATCAATATTTGGTGTGAGACCATAAGATATTGGAGCAGAATTAGGCCACTTGGCCCATCGAGTCTGCTCAGCCATTTCATCATGGCTAATCAGTTTCCCCCTCAGCCTCATTCTCCTATAAGACCATACAGAGTCTCCTATAAGACTGTAATAATGCTTGGTGTGACCATCTTTTGCCTTTAAAACTGCATCAGTTCTCCTAGGGATATTGGAATGCAGTATTTATAAGAAAATCGGCTGGTAGGTTGTTCTAAGCATTTTGGAGAACTTGCTACAGTTCTGCAGACCTTAGCCATCTTGCTAGCTTCTGTCTGCCTAGGTAATCCCAGACAGGCTCAGTAACGTTGAGATCAGGGCTCCATGGAAGCCATACATCTGGAACCATATAAAAAATCTCGTGTGCCTCAGACTTCTGCACAGGACTGTACTCGTTATAATCCTGCGTTTTACTGTTTACCCGCACTGCACAGTAGCGTTCACACTTTATTACTGTTTTACCGTATCCCAGTCCAATGCACTGCGTAATGATGTGATCAATATGAACAGGTTGCAAGACAAGCGTTTCATGGTTCATGTGGCAATAATTCCAATTGCAAGAATACAAAATGCAGGGTTACGGTAACGAGGGAATTCCTACACCAGACACAAGGTGGTCAGAACTGGCCACCACAGCAAAAACGGTTAAAACGTCTGCCAGACCTAGAAAATGGAGGACAAGGAGGAGGTAATCCATTTGGGTACACTGGCGTCCGAGCCTCAGCCAAGCGGAGAGGGAAGGGGGCAGGGAGCTGCGTGCAGAGAGGCAGACTGCATCAGTATTCAGACCCCGGCTCATAAACAAGTCAGAGCTTGTGCAAGCATCAGAGTGGGCCTCCTATCTTTTGTCTCCAGAATACTTCTGGTTTATTCACCCTTTCCTTTCCCCTGCACAGGCTGAGTCTCCACAGAACCTCTTAAAGATGATCTTTGTCACATGTACATCAAAACACAGTGAAATGCCTCATTAGTGTCAACAACCAAACACAGTCCGCGGATGTGCTGGGGGCAGCCTACAAGTATCAGCAGGCTTTCCAACAACAGTAAATGAGAATGGTGGGGGGGGGGGGGGCAGAGGAAGCCAGAGCACCCGGAGAAAACCAACATGGTCACAGGGAGAATGTACAAACTCCTTACAGACAGCGGTGAGAATTGAATGGGATTGCCGGTGCCCTGAAGCTTTGTGCTGACTGCAGTCACTAATCCCGCTCCTTGGTTCTGACTCCTTCCCACTCCCTGGTGGATCTCTGAATGCATCAGGGATGTGTCTTTGATTTCCACTCTGACCTTCATTCCATCGGATACAGTCCATTCTCTTGTTTGTTGTAGATGCCCTCATTCATGTCCTGGCTCTATTTCCACTGTGGCAGACTCGCTATCTCTCTCCTGATCTGAATCTCCCCTGCCCCTCTCTCTGTCTGTCTTTGTCTCTGACTGAATCTCCCCTGCCCCTCTCTGTCTGTCTGTCTCTGACTGAATCTCCCCTGCCCCTCTCTCTGTCTGTCTGTCCCTGACTGAATCTCCCCTGCCCCTCTCTCTGTCTGTCCGTGTCTCTAACTGAATCTCCCCTGTCCCTCTCTCTGACTGAATCTCCCGTCCCTCTCCCTGACTGAATCTCCCCTGCCCTCCCTCTGTCTGTCTGTCTCTGACTGAATCTCCCCTGCCCCTCTCTGTCTGTCCTTGTCCCTGATCTGAATCTCCCCTGCCCCTCTCTCTGTCTGTCTGGCCCTGACTGAATCTCCCCTGCCCCTCTCTCTGTCTGTCTGGCCCTGACTGAATCTCCCCTGCCCCTCTCTGTCTGTCCTTGTCCCTGATCTGAATCTCCCCTGACCCTCTGTCTGACTGAATCTCCCCTGCCCCTCTCTCTGACTGTCTGTCCGTGTCTCTGACTGAATCTCCCCTGCCCCTCTCTCTGTCTGTCCGTGTCTCTGACTGAATCTCCCCTGCCCCTCTCTCTGACTGAATCTCCCCTGTCCCTCTCTCTGACTGAATCTCCCCTGCCCCTCTCTCTGTCTGTCTTTGTCCCTGATCTGTATCTCCCCTGACCCTCTGTCTGACTGAATCTCCCCTGCCCCTCTCTCTGACTGTCTGTCCGTGTCTCTGACTGAATCTCCCCTGCCCCTCTCTCTGTCTGTCCGTGTCTCTGACTGAATCTCCCCTGCCCCTCTCTCTGACTGAATCTCCCCTGCCCCTCTCTCTGTCTGTCTTTGTCCCTGATCTGAATCTCCCTTGCCCCCCTCTGACTGTCTGTCCGTGTCTCTGACTGAATCGCCCCTGACCCTCTCTCTGATCTGAATCTCCCCTGCCCCTCTCTCTGCTTGTCTAAGTCTTGTGACCCCATAGATATTTATAGATCTGCACTGTCAGAGTTAAGCAGAACCCTTGTTATTTAAAATCCTTACCATCCGTTCCAAATCCTTATTTGTCCTTGCCGTTCCCATTGCTGTAATCTCCACTGCTCTCCATCTCCCTCTTCTGTGTTCTCACAGTTCTGGCATCTGGACACTCTCCAGCTTTCCTCACTTTGCCACTGGTGATTCAAATCTCTGCTGTCTCCTCCCTGGAGCTCCGTTTCCACTCTTATAGATACTGAAGACCTCATTGAGGTTTTAAAGATTATGAGAGGCACAGATAGAGTGGACAGACAGTATCCTTTTCTCAGGGTTGAAATGTCTAATACCCGAGGCCATGCATTCTAAGGTGAGGGGGGGTAACTTCAAAGGTAATGTGAGGGGGAAGTTTTTTTACACAGGTTGATGGTAGAGGCATATACATTGGGAATATTTAGATAGGCACATGAATGTGAGGCAAATGGAAGGATAAGGACATTGTATAGGCAGAAGAGTTTAGTTAGCCATTGGATCACTGTTCCTGTGCTGTACTGTTCTATATTCTCTGAAACCTACGACTGACAGCCCTTCTCTGGGTGTGATAATGTTCCCGTCAGTACAGAATCAGAATCAGGTTTATTTTCACCGACATATGTCATGAACTTTGTTGTTTTGCGGCAGCAGTGCAGTGTAATTCATAATAATCACTATAAGTTACAATAACAGAACATTTGACAGTACAGGCCCTTCAGCCCACAATGCTGTGCCAACATTCTAACCTACTCCAAGATCAATCTAACCTTTCCCTCCCACAGAGCCTCCATTTTTCTGAGTCTCTTAAAGTATCTGGCACTACCACCACCGCTGGCAATGTGTTCCCCTCACCCACCACTCTCCGTGTAAAGAACCTACCTCTGACATCCACTCCACCCCGTACCTCCCTCCAGTCACCATAAAATTATGCCATTTCCACCCTGGGAAAAAATCTCTGTCCACTTAATCTTTGCCTCTTATCATCTTGTACACCTCTATCAAATCACTCTCATCCTCCTTCACTCCACAGAGCAAATATAAAGAAAAATAGAAAAAATAAACAAACAGCAAAATAGTGATGTGGTGTTTATGTGCCATTCAGAAATCTGATGGCGGGGGAAGCTGTTCCTAAGTCACTGAGTTTGCGTTTTACAAATTGGTCAGTGAGTTTGCGATTTACCCTGATGCGTGATGCAGTGCTGAGAGGGCTGATCATACCTGCACTGAACAATTGGGAGGGGAAACAGTATTTTGGCTTTTTGTGTTGCAAGAGGATTATTGCACAACTTCATGAAATGAACAGGTAAATTCGTTTACTACTGTCACATTTACTGAGCTACAGAGAAAAACTTTGTTTGCATGCCATCCAATACAGATCAATGCATTACACAGTGCAATGAGGGCATACAGGGAAACCAGTAACAATGCAGAATAAAGTGTTACAGTTACTGAGAAATTGTCTGCCTGCAGGTTCAAGGTCTTAACGAGGTAGATTGTGAGGTCAATCACACCAGTTAAAATTTAATTGTCACTCAACCATACACATGAATACAGCCAAACAAAACAGCATCAGTCTGGAGCCAAGGTGCAAATCACAGAACCAGCAGTCGCGCACAGCACAAGGCACATATAGCACATATACAATAGCAAGTAAACATATAGTATAGTACACACAAAATATATATATATATATCCCAATTGCCTGAGAGACATGTTCTGTAAATTGAAGGTTTATGGGTGTTATTGGCAAGAACAAACAGCTAGTGGTAGGCAGACAAATATGCAATCCAGCTTGCCATTCCACCAAGCAAACAGCGGAGGGCAGCACCAACAAGAGGGGCTAATCCCCAGCCTAGCATGGACACCGCTGCTGGCATCTGTTCTCCTGGACTGCTGCAACAGGCAAGCCTATGGCTTGAGGCCACAGCTGCACTGCAACCAAGGCCACACAGCTCCCCTGCCGCCCGTCTCTCCAATAAACAAGGGAAGTGGACCTGCACCATTTTACACTGCCAATTTCCAACAGGGTCTTGCAATAGCAAGAGAAATGACCAAGACAATCACTCACTGTTGGATTGTGCACTGCCTTCACACAATTCTGAAGCCTCACTGTAGCAGGTAGGAACAAGATTTGCACCAAGTCCAGCTCCTTTGCCAAGGAGCAGCTCGCTGATGGGGTAAACCTGTAGTCCCTGAAGTTGTTCATGTCCAGCAGTGCTGCCATCTTGCTTCAGACTAGGGAACTGTTCAATAGTTTTATAATATCTGTCCTTGAGCCTGGTGGGACGTGCTTTCAGGCTTTTGGATCTTCTGCCCGATGGGAGAGGGGAGAAAGAATATCCAGTGTGGGAGATTTGTTTGATTATGCCAGCTGCTTTAGCAAAGTAGTGGGAAGTGTGGACAGAGGTGTGAAATGTTGTCCACAGGCCAGGCCTCCCTCTCCGAGGAAGTGTTTACTTGTTAGAGGGCATAGACTGAATTGGTGGGACTGTCCTATGAGTAGGGTTATGCAGAATGCACCCTCTGGTACTCTCTAGAGTTTAACAGAATGAGAGAGGATGTCATTGAAATGTGCAAAATTCTTACAATGTTCCTTTGGCTAGCATGGCTCAAACCAGAGATCACCGCCTCAGTAACTGGCCACGTAGGACTGATGTTCCTTTACAAGATGGGTGGCCCCAGCTTTTATCAATACCCCTCAGAGATTGTCTGCCTAGTGTCAGTGGTCACATAACCAGGACTCGTGATATGTACCAGCTGCTCATACAACCATCACCTGTTCCCGTGGTTTCACGTGACCCTGATCTGGGGTGTGGGGGGCTAAGCCCTGTTGTTGCTTGGGGTGGAAAGTGCAGGGGATTTAATTTTGAGACCACTAGAATATAAAAGCAAGGATGTAATGCTGAGGATTTGTCTTGGAGTATTGTGAGCAATTTGGGACCCCTACCTAAGAAAAAATGTGCTGACGTTGAAGAAGATCCAGAGGAGGTCACAAGAAGAATTCTGGGAATGCAAGAGTTAATGTATGAGGAGCGGATGATGGCTCTGGACCTGTACTTGCCAGAGTTTAGAAGCATGGCAGGGGGAATCCACTGATATCTATGGAATATTGAAAGGTTCAGATAAGAGTGGATATGGGGAGAATGTTTCCTATAGTGAGGGATCAGAGGGCAGAGCCTCAGAATACAGGGATGTCTCGTCAGAACGGAGATGAGGAGGAATTTCTTTAGCCAGAGAGTGGTGAATCTATGGAATTCATTTCCACAGACGGTTGTGGAGGACAACTCATTGGGTATATTTAAAGCAGAAGTTGATAGGTTCTTGATTAGTCAGTATGTCAAAGGTTATGGGGAGAATGGGGGTTGAGAGGGACAATAAATCAGACTCGATGGTCTGAATGCTCCTATGTCTGAGGGTTTTATAGCTCTGTTTCTGAATCACCAACGTAGTACTAACCTGCAAATTTTGCACTCTCTTGCAGCTTTGGGCACGGACCGTTTGAAGATGACGCACCAATTTCCAGCGCTTTCTCCTGAGCAGAAGAAGGAATTAAATGATATTGCCCTGCAGATTGTGTCACCCGGAAAGGGCATCTTGGCTGCCGATGAATCTGTGGGTTAGTCTACACTGTCATGTTCTCTCCAGCATGTGTGGTATTGGTGATGGGCAGAGGGATGTCGTCGAAGTGACTATTGTGTGTAACTGTGTGTGTGTGTATATGTCCAGAAACCTGAGAAAACCGGACAGGTTTATTATGTCTGACAAACGGCATGAAATTTATTGTTTTGTGGCAGCAGCACAGCACAAGACCTAAAAAAGTTACAATAAGAAGATAAAAAAGATAAACAGTGAAAACAGGGAGCAAAATAGTGAGGCTGTGTTCGGGGGTTCAATGTCCATTCAGAAATCGATGGCGGAGGGGAAGAAGCTGTTCCTGAATCGATGAGTGTGTGCCTTCAGTCCCCTGTACCCCCTCCCTGATGGTAACAATGAGAAGAGGGTTTGTCCTGGGTGATGGGGGTCCTTCATGATGCATTCTGCCTTCTGAAGATGTCCTTGCTCTGTCACTCTCCAATGAACAGTCTGCTAGTTTTAATTTTGACCTGAGACCTTCTCTTCCATTGCACAGGGAGCATGGCCAAGCGCCTGACCCAAATCGGTGTGGAGAATACAGAGGAAAATCGCCGTTTCTACCGGCAGATCCTGATGACGGCTGATGACCGGATCAAGAACTATATCGGGGGCGTTATCTTCTTCCACGAGACTCTGTACCAGAGCACTGATGACGGGACGCCCTTCATTAACGTCATTAAAGAGAAGAACATTCTGGCAGGGATCAAGGTACATGGCTCAGGCCTCTTCTTGGGCAACTCATGGCATCACGCCAATGTGGTGGTGGTTCCCAGGACACGATTACAGCCCAGGGCATACCGGAGTTTCAGAATTCAAATCTGGTTCCTCTGTAAGGAGTTTGTATGTCTCCCCGTGACTGCATGGGTTTCCTCCGGCTGCTCCGATTTCTTCCCACATTCCAAAGACATACGGCTTAGTAGGGTAACTGTCATTGTAAATTGTCCTGTGATTGGGCTAGGGTTTAATAGGTGAGTTGGTGGGGCTGGAAACGCCTGGTCTGCACTGTCTCTCTAAATGAATTAAGTAAATAACGGTGACACTGATTGTTGCCTCCCCGAGAAGTAGGACTGAGATGAGATGAAATGAATTCCTAACCACTGAGCACCATAGACAGAACATAAAGAGATTTTTAAAGATTAGCTTCATTTGTCAAATGTACCTTCAAGTACATTGTTTGTATCAAATCGGTGAGGATTGTGCTGGGCAGCTGGCAAGTGTTGCCATGCTTCTGGTGCCAACACAGGAGGGGTATGGTGTCTGGTCTGGGCACAGGTCAATGGGACTAGGCAGATTAATGGATCAGCACAGACTAGATGGGCCGATAGGCCTGATCTTTCCTGTAGTGTTATGTCTCTCTGACTCTGACTCTGTAGCTTGCCCACAACTTACTAACCCACACGTTTCTGGGATGTGCGAGGAAACCAGAGCAGCCGGAGGAAGCCCAGCACAACCCGAGGATGTGCTGGCGTTAGGCCGCAAATCTCACCAAGTGTTTCAGCGCCAGCAGAGGAACTCAGCATGCTGCCCCAAAGCTTGCGACCATGACCCGCTGACCTGCTGCCTGGTCCAGTGTGACAGCCTGAGACCCTGGGTCATTCCCCCTGACCCGCTGACCTACCGTCTAGTCCAGTGTGACAGCCTGAGACCCTGGGTCATTCCCCCTGACCCGCTGACCTGTCGTCTGGTCCAGTGTGACCCGTACCCAGACCACAGCCCTCCATACCCATTCCATCCATGTGCCTATCCAAACTTTGCTTAAGTAGTTGTGCAGAGTGTGGAAAGCTGCTGAGAGTTACAATGGGACATTGATAGGATGTAGAGCTGGGCAGATGAGATGTGGCAGATGGAGTAAAAGCCAGAAGAGTGTGAAGTGATTCACTTTGGAAGGTCGAACTTGAAGGCAGAGTACAGGGTTTATGGCAGGATTGTTAGCAGTGTGGAGAAACAGAGGGATTTAGGAGTCCACATCCATAGATCCCTCAAAGTTGCAGAACAAGTTGATAGGCTGGTTAAAAAGGCATATGGTGTGTTGGCCTTCATTAGTTGGGTGATCAAATTCAAGAGCCGTGGGGTAATGTTGTAGTTCTATAAAACCCTGGTTAGACCACATGGAGTATTGGTTCAGTTCTGGTCACCTCATTATTGGTAGGATGTGGAAGATTTACCAGGATGCTGCCTGGATTAGAGAGCATGTCGTATGAGGACAGGTTGAGTGAGCTCGGGCTTTTCCCTTTGGAGTGAAGGAGGATGAGAGGTGTACAGGATGATAAAAGGTATTGATTGAGTGGACAGTGGGAGACTTTTTCCCAGGGTGGAGATGGCTAATAGGAAGGAGGGACATAATTTTAAGGTGATTGGAAGAAAGTATAGGGGGGATGTCAGAGGTAGGATTTTTTACAGAGAGAGTGGTGGTGTGTGGTGGTAGAGGTAAATACATTAGGGACATTTAAGAGACTTTTAGATATTAAAATGGATGATAGAAAAATGAAGGCTATATGAGAGGGAAGGGTTGGATTGGTCTTGGTGGGTACATTGTGGGCCAAAGGGCCTGTACTGTGCTGTTCTGTGTTCCGAATGTTACAATTGACAGCATGTCTACCAATTCCACTGTCAGCTCATTCCACACTCTCACACCCTCCCCTTAAACATTTCACCTTTCACCCTTAACCCATGACCTCTGGTTGTAGTCTTGCACAACCTCAGTGGAAAAAGCCTGCTTGCACTTACCCTATCCATACCCCTCATACATAATGTTGTACACCTCTATCAAATCTCCTGTCATTCTCCTACGCTCCAGGGAATGAAGCCCTAACCTGTTCAGTCTTTCCCTATAACTCAGGTCCTCAAGACCCACCAACATCCTTGTAACTTTTCTCTGTACTCTTTCAATCTTATTGATATCTTTCCTGTAGGCAGGTGACCAGAGCGGCACACAATACTCCAAATTAGGCCTCATTAACATCTATACAATATCAACATAACATCCCAACTCCTGGACTCTGCCAACATGCCAAAAGCTTTCACAAACATGAGAAGTTTTGCAGATGTTGGAAATCCAAAGCAATGCACATAAAATGCTGGAGGAACTCAGCAGGCCAGGCAGCATCAATGGAAAAGACTGCAGTCGACGTTTCATGCCGAGACCTTTCAGCAGGACTGTCAGAGTCCTGGCGAAGGATTCGGCTCAAAACGTCGACTGTTCACTCTCTTCCATCGATGCTGCCTAGCTTGCTGAGTTCCCCCAGCATTTTGTGTGTGATGCCAAAAGCTTTATTTAAGACCCTATCTACTTGTAATGCTACTTTCAAGGAATGATGGCTATGTACTCCCAGATCCCTCTGTTCTATGACACTCCTCCTGCCCACTGTGTAAGGTCTTCAGATTCTTACATTAAAATTTTCTCTGTGATAAGGAATGATTCTTTGAGAGTGATGTGAGTTTAATTTTTTTCCTGTGAACATTGCACACCAATTATAAATGTCAATCAACACACATCAAAGTTGCTGGTGAACGCAGCAGGCCAGGCAGCATCTGTAGGAAGAGGTGCAGTCGACGTGTCAGGCTGAGGTTTGCGTATAAATGTCAATGTTGTATTTCTAATCCAAGGGTTCTTGGACTAAACTGTCGTGTATTTCCAGGTTGATAAAGGCGTTGTCACCTTGTCTGGAACCAACGGCGAGACCACCACCCAAGGTAGACGATCTGCTGCTCCGGGAGTGTGGAACATCTGTGTGGTGTGGTGGGAGATGGGTGTTTCAGGGGTGGGGGGAGTGTTACAACTTTCTATGGATTCCTCTCTCCTGCCTGCCACTGTGATTCCCCATCTTGCTATTTTGGTGTCCCCTCATTTCTCCCTTTCTCTGCAGCTTAAAACATTTTGGGATCTGGGAATGGATCTGTATTCCTTGAAAGTGCGTCAAAGCTAGATAGGGTTGTAAAGGGAGTTTTTGGCACGTTGGCCTTCATAGCTCAAAGTATTGAGTGCAGGAGATGAGATGTTATGTTGAGGTTGTATAAGACACTGGTGAGGCCTAATTTGGAGTATTGTGTGTAGTTCTGGTCACCTACCTACAAGAAAGATGTCAATAAGGTTGAAAGAGTTCAGAGATGTTACCAGGTCTGCAGGACCTGAGTTACAGGGAAAGGTTGAATAGGTGGTCTTTATTCTTTGGAGCATAGAAGGTTAAGGGGGGGACTTGATAGAGGTATTTAAAATTATGAGGGGTGCTTTTGCAGCTTGTTGATTGAGCCGCATATGGAGTGGAAGTGGCACAGGGCAGGCAGCCTCGGCGGCCCAGGTACGACAGACCTATCGAGAGGACAACACCCAACCTAAGAGTGACTACTCCACCATTGAGCCTGGAGATTTAGTCCTGATTAAGAACTGGGATGGTAAGAAGTTGGAACCGATGTGGAAAGGACCGTACAAGGTGCTACTGACAAAACCTACTGCAGTGAAGGTGGAAGGGCAGCTCCAGTGGAAACATCGAACGGACTGTAAACACGTTACTGGCGGAACTGATAAGGACTGAAAAATGTATTGGTTAATGATGATTTTAATGACCCTAAGGGGACCTGCCCCTGTTTCGGGAGGCCCCCAGGTTAACACTTTTCTGTCCCTCTGCTATACCTACGCTAAGCAAGTAGAACAGGGAGCATGTTGGGTATGTTTTGTATTATGTTGTAGAAGTGACAGTCTGTTCTGAAAAGTTATCATGTAATGATAAAAAGGAGGGAATGATAAAGTTTAAGGGAATTGGGGGATTCTCAGATTCCTGTGAATAATGGGTTAAGTACCCACTATGCGTATTTTGTGAGTGACTGCAGCGTGTTTGAATAATGTCTCACAGCTGCTGCTTTGGAGCAAGATAAGGGTTAAAGTTCACACAGATCCACATAAGAGATCTCCTGATTTTTCGCACCTTTTGGATTCGACAAAAGGCAGTACCTGAAGGAAATTAGACAAGACATTCCTTTCTTAATTAAAGCATAAATTTGGTGGATGTTCTTATCTTCGTAATTAAGTTTTGGCTCCAACAAACTAGATAGGACATTCCTTTTTTTAATTAAAGTGGCTGGAGTGTCTATCAGACAGATTGTTCTTTTGTATCAATAGTTCATTGACTTGGCTGGAATGTTTATCAAACTGATTGTTCTTTTTGCATTGGTGGCCTTATAAATTGTAATAATTCTGGAAGTTGAACAGTGAGTGAACTCGTTGAATCGCCGGAGGGATGAAAATGCTTCTCCCCTGATGACGGGATCAAGTTCACTCGCTGGCTGAGCTCAAAGAAATAAACTGGTGAAAAGATAAGTAAAAAAATAAAATAAAATTATGAGGGGGATAGATAGAGTTGACATGGATAGGCTTTTTCCATTGAGAGTAGGGGAGATTTAAACAAGAGGACATGAGTTGAGAGTTAAAGGACAAACGTTTAGGGGTAACACGAGGGGGAACTTCTTTACTCAGAGAGTGGTAGCTGTGTGGAACGAGCTTCCAGTAGAAGTGGTAGAGGCAGGTTCGATTCTGTCATTTAAAAAAAAAAAAAAAAAAAAAAAATTGGATAGGTATATGGACAGGAAAGGAATGGAGGGTTATGGGCTGAGTGCAGGTAGATGGGACTAGGTGAGAGTAAGCGTTCGGCACGGACTAGAAGGGCCGAGGTGGCCTGTTTCCGTGTTGCAATTGGTGTATGATTATATTTGTATGGTTAGGACTTTATTCCTTAGAGCACAGGAAAATGAAGGAAGATTTGATATAGGTTTACAAAATTATGCAAGCAAGCTTTTTTTCACTAAGTTTGGGTGAGACTCGAATTAGAGGTCATAGTTTAATGGTGAAAGGTGAAATGTTCAAGGGGAACTTGAGGGGGAACATCTTCACTCAGAGGGTGGTGAGAGTGTGGAATAAGCTGCCAGCGGAAGTGGTGTATGCGGGTTCAGCTGTAACATTTCAGAGATGTTTGGATAAATCCATTGATAAGAGGGGTACGGAGGGCTGTGGTGTAGGTGTGGGTCGATGGGAATAGGCCAGAATAACTGTTTGGCATGGACTAGATGGGCCAAGGGTCTTGTTTCTCTGATTTTGAACTGAAGTCAGGTCATTGAATGAAACGTGAGCTGCCTTGCGCTCTCCATCAGGCCTCTTCAGCTTTAAAATAATTCATCCAATCATCTCAAGATGCTTTTGTGGGATCCTGATGTTTCAACAGTAACTGTGATCTACAAGTTCACTGCTAGGACATCAGGGTTAACTCCTCTGCTCTTTTAATGTTTTTATAACTACCTGAGGGAGCAGAGGGCACCCTGGTGCAATACCCCATCCCACAGATCCCTGTACGACACTGTTTGTGCCTGGGTTATCTGCTCAGACCCCTGGGGTAGGGCTTGACCAAAACTTACTGAAAGATCGGAAACACAGGAGATTCTGCAGACGCTGGACATGCAGAGCAATGCACACAAAGTGCTGGAGGAACTCAGCAGGTCAAGCAGCATCTATGGAAAGGAATAAGGAGTCGATGTTTCAGGATGAGATTCTTTGTGAGGAGCAAAGAAGAAGCAGGAATAAGAAGGTGGGGGTGGGAGTGGAGGGGAAGGGGTGCAAGCTGGCAGCTGATAGGTTTCAAGGTACAATTTAATGTCAGAGAAATGTATACAATATACATCCTGAAATGCTTTTTCTTCACAACCATCCACGAAAATAGAGGAGTGCTCCACAGATGAATGACAGTTAAATGTTAGAACCCCAAAGCCCCCCCAGCTCCCCCTCCCATGCATAAGCAGCAGCAAAGCAACGAACCCCTCCCCCTCCAGAAAAAAGCATCGGCACCCCCCACCGAGCACTCACTCTTGCAGCAAAGCATCAGTAAAGACACAGACTTGCAGTACCCCAAAGACTACTCGTTCACCCGGTAATTCGACATACCACAGGCTCTCTCTCTCTCTCCCTCATAAGGGAAAAAGAGGTGTCTCTGTGTCACAGCGAGAGGTGAGACCAGGGGAGGGGGAAGATGGGTGAGTGGGGTAGGGCGTGGAGTGAGAAGCTGGGAGGTGATAAGTGGAAGATGTAAAGGCTGAAGAAGGAATCTGATAGGAGAGGAGAGTGGACAGTGGGAGAAAGGGAAGGAGCAGGGGCACCAGAGGGAGGTGGTGGGCAGGCGAGGAGAAGAGAAGGGGTTGTAGGACCAGAATGAGGAATGGAAAAAAGATAGAATGGGGAGGTGGGGGGAAAGTTACTGCAAGTTTGAGAAATCAAAGTTCATGCCATCAGGTTGGAGACTACCCAGACTGAATATGAGGTGTTGTTCCTCCAACCTGAGTTTGGCCTCGTCATGTTGCAGTACAGGAGGCCATGGACCGACATGTCGGAATGCGAATGGGGAATCAAATTGAAGTGGCCATCAGGAAATCCTGCTTTCCATGGTAGATGAAGCAAAATTGCTTGACAATGCTGTCCCCCAATCTACATCGGGTCTCACCAATGTGAGCACTGGGTACAGTAGCTGACGCCAGCAGACTCTCACAGGTGAAGTGTTGCCTCACCTGGTGGTACTGTTTGGGCTTTGAATGGAGGTGAGGAAGGTGGTGAATGGGCAGATGTTGCACTTCCTCTGCTTGCAGGGATAAGTGCCAGGAGAGAGATCAGTGGGAAGGGAAGAGTGGACAACGAGGTCACGGAGGGAGCAATCCCTGTGGAGAGTGGAGGAGGGGAGGAAAGATGTACTTGGTAGTATGATCCTGTTGGAGATGGCAGAGGTTGGGGAGAATGATGTAGAGGGTCTTGGGGTGATAGGTAAGGACAAGGGGAACTCCATCCCTGTTATGATGTGTGGGGAAAAAGTCAATGCAGATGAGGGTAGCATCAATGGTGAAGGAAGAGAAACCCCATTCTTTGAAAAAGAAGGATATCTCAGATGTTCGAGAATGGAAAGCCTAATCCTGAGAATAGATGTGGTGGAAATGGAGGAACTGAGAGAAGGGAATAGCAGTTTTCAAGTGATGGTGGGAAAAGGTATAGTGAAGATAGCTGTGAGAGTCAAAAGGCTTATAAAGGATATCAGTAGACAGTTTTTCTCCATAGATGGAGACAGAGATCGAGAAAGGGGAGGGAGGTAACAGAAATGCACCGAATCCCAGTGGATCAATATCCCTCTAGAAATATATATGTATTCAGCAGATAAGAAAAAAAACTGGTCAAGCAAACTAAAAACCCTTCCTTAAAAAATACAATAATGGTTAGGCATGATGCTCTTGCGTATTTGGGAGAGACATCACAGTTATCCCAGTTTACTCCTATCTTTGGTAATGATAGCTTCTGGCCCGGCAGAGCAGACCCTGGTTTTGAAACTTGGTCGACCCAAGGCATAGCTAAGGTGTCTGATCTTTATAATGGCAATACATTTATGTCACCTGAAGAACTCAAGGCCACATATGGAATTCCAACAAAACACTTTTTTAAGTACCTTCAGTTGCAAAGTTTTATTATGTCCAGGCAAGGTTACAGTTTGAAGCTCTCTCCTTTATCTGCCCTAGAAGACATCACTCTGAAACTATCTGAAGCTAGGGGACATGTGTCTGTATTATACAATTTGTTTGCAAGTAAATGCAAAGAGTCATCAAACAACATACTACAAGCATGGAGAACTGATTTGCATGAGAATCTGTCAGAAGAAGAGTGGTCAGAAGCTTATTCCTTAGTTCAAACCCAATCAGTGAACACTCATTCTAAATTACTACAAGTGGATAACCAGACAGTACATTACTGCAGTCAGGTTGCATCACTTTAACCCCAACACTCCAGACACGCATTAAATGTAATCATCAAAAGGGGTCTCTGTTCCATTGTATGTGGGAGTGCCCCCAGATAATCTGCTTCTGGAAGAAGGTGCTGGATTTGATTAGTCAGATTATTGGATAAAACATGCCCCTTGATCCTAAATTACGTATTCTGAATATTTATCCAAAGGACTTTGTACCTCCAAAAATGTAAGGTCTCTGCTTAAGATTTGTTTTTTGGAAGCCAAACGCTGCATAGCCTATTCATGGAAGAAACCAGCAACCAGTGGCCTCTCACAAAGGCTGAAAGGAATGACTTCTTATCTTGCTCCAGGAAAGATAAGCTACATCACAAAAAACAAACTTGGCAAATTTCAGGAAATTTGGGACATTTTCTACAAGTTTCTGGAGAACAATATTCAGGATGATGAAAGTAATGAACTGAATTGACTGCTTTTTTCAATGGCGAGGTGTTTCCTTTTTTTGTGTGTGTTTTCTTTTGATTTCTTATGTATTTTATTTTTTCTTTAACTTTGTACTTTCAAACCTATGGATGATCTAATGTGTTTTCTTTTCATTCTGTAAAAGCAATGAAGAGATGTTTAAAAAAAGAAATACACCAAATGAATTTAAGGGCAGGGTGGAATCTGGAGGCAAAGTTGATGAAATTGAGCTCAGCACTGGGGCATGAGGCAGTGCCAATGCAGTCATCAGTGCAGAGCAGGAAGAGTTGGGGAGTGTTACCAGTGTAGTGATGAAGATGAAACTCAGCCAACGTGGCTAGTGTGTATTTTGGCAAATTCCCATTGCATGATTTATTGTTAATTGCTTCGGAATTACTGAATATGGACCTTCCCACTGAACGAATTGAACTGTGAGCAAATGGTAATAGTCACTGTTTAAACATAGTCATCCAAATTGCTTTCAGCCAAAACTAATTTTTAGTTTGACCTATCATGTCTTGCATTACAAAATGAAAACAATTATTTGTTAGCGATGGAAGATTTGCATTTATATTTTTGTTTTTGGGGAGAAGCGTTTTGAGTCTGACACACTGGTGTCTTTGCATCTTGAAGGTTTGGATGGATTAGCGGAGCGTTGTGCTCAGTACAAGAAGGACGGTGCAGACTTTGCAAAGTGGCGCTGTGTACTGAAAATCAGTGCAACAACCCCATCTGCCCTCGCCATCATGGAGAACGCAAACGTCTTGGCCCGCTACGCCAGCATCTGCCAGCAGGTAACATGGAAACATTTCAATGATGCTTTCTCCTGAGTGCTATTGAGGCTGGAGTTCCCATCACTATGTCTTCTAATCACTCTTTCTTCCTTCCCCCCCCCCCCCACCACCCACACCACACACACATTCCTCCCCCAGTGATGGACAGTGTAGATTCCCTATGGGTGGTCACCCTCAGTGAAGGGCAGTGTACATTCCCCCAATATTGGAAACACCCTCTCCATAACCACGCTATCTAGGCCTTTCAATATTCAACAAGTTTCGATGAGATCCCCCTCTTCTAAACTCCTGTACAGGCCCAGATCCTGAGAGTTAACCCTTTCAATCCCAGGATCATTCTTGTGAACCTCCTCTGGATCCTCTCCAATGCTAGCACATCCTTCCTTAGATAACTGGATTAGGACATGGGGTGTGTGTGTGAAAGGGGGGGGGGGGTGGGAACTATTGGTGGTTAGAGTTGGTCACATTGTCCTGGATTTCTGATGTGGCTCAGTGCTCTAATGAAAAGTTAGCTGTCAAAACCAGTTCAGTTTAGTGATGTCCCATTGAGCTGCAGATAGGTAAAGAATGACAGGGAAAGCTCAAACCAAAAACAGATCCTGAATGGTAATTTCCAGAATCCCCTTACCTCTGTCCATTGTGTGTTCCAGAATGGAATCGTTCCTATTGTGGAGCCGGAGATCTTGCCTGACGGTGATCACGACCTGAAACGATGTCAGTATGTCACAGAGAAGGTGGGTTTGTGTACACGCAGCACTGATCAGAACAGTGTCACTGCTTTTGGAATCTGCCCAAATGGACTCATAACACGAGCACACAACTAACGCTATTTAAATACCATTCGCTCTAAGCACAGTGTAGTGTTTAACGGCCACATAGCTGATGCTATTTCAGAACATGTCAGCAACATTCTCCTGTCCCAATTAAGCAGCATTGCGTCCCAAATAAACAAAAGGAATTTGGGCCATTTTCTTGATTCATTTTCATTAACAGTTGTCCCAAATAAGTGGCTGCCCCATTTAACCAATGACCCAATTAACCAGAATACATTGTGTGTGTGTATATATATACATACACACACACACACACACACACACACACACACACACACACACACACACACACACACACACACACACACACACACACACACAAATATGTAGATATATAGCGGAAGAATCTGTTTCTGAATCGCCGTGTCTCTTCAGACTCCTATACCTCCTCCGTAATGAAAGATAGAAACACAGAAAACCTACAGGACAATACAGGCCCTTTGGCCCACAAAGCTGTGCCGAACATGTCCTTACCTGAGAAATTACCTAGGGTTACTCATAGCCCTCTATTTTTCTGAGCTCCATGTACCTATCCAGGACCCTCTTAAAAGACCCTATCGTATCCGCCTCCGCCACCATCACTGGCAGCCATTCCATGCACTCACCACTCTCTGCATTTTTAAAAAAAAAAACTTATCCGACATTTCCTCTGTACCTACTTCCAAGCACCTTAAAACTGTGCCCTCTTGTGTTAGCCATTTTAGCCCTGGGAAAAAGCCTCTGACTGTCCACATGATCAACGCCTCTCATCATCTTATACACCTCTATCAGGTCACCTCTCATCCTCCGTCACTCCAAGGAGAAAAGGCCGAGTTCACTCAACCTGCTTTCATAAGACATGCTCCCCAATCCAGGCAACATCCTTGTAAATCTCCTCTGCACACTTTCTATGGCTTCCACATCCTTCCTGTAGTGAGGTGACCAGAATTAAGCACAGTACCCCAAGTGGGGTCTGACCAGGGTCCTATATAGATGTAACATTACCTCTCGGCTCTTAAACTCAATCCCACAATTGATGAAGGCCAATACACCGTATGCCTTCTTAACCACAGAGTCAACCTGCGCAAAGATGCTACCAAAATGAACCACCTCACAATTATCTAGGTTGAACTCCATCTGCCACTTCTCAGCCCAGTTTTGCATCCTATCAATGTCTCACTGTAACTTCTGACAGCCCTCCACACCATCCACAACACCCCCAACCTTTGTATCATCAGCAAATTTACTAACCTATCCCTCCAGGTAATTTATAAAAATCACAAAGAGTAGGGGTCCCAGAACAGATCCCTGAGGCACACCACTGGTCACCAACCTCCATGCAGAATATGACCCGTTTACAACTGCTCTTTGCCTTCTGTGGGCAAGCCAGTTCTGGATTCACAAAGCAATGTCCCCTTGGATTCCATGCCTCCTTACTTTCTCAATAGCCTTGCATGGGGTACCTTATCAAATGCCTTGCTGAAATGAGAAGAGGCATGTCCTGGGTGATGGGGGCCCTTCATAGTAGACGCCATCTTTTTGAGGCATCGCCTTTTGAAGATGTCCTGAATGTTGGGGAGACTGGTACCTATGATGGAGCTGGCTGAGTTTACAACTTTCTGCAGTTCTTTCTGATCATGTGCAGGGGCCCCTCCGCACCAGACTGTGATGCAAACTGGGATAAGAGGTAGAAACTGATGAAAGCAGGGTGTTACAGGAAACAAAAGTAGTCAGTGAGTGAATCTAATAACAGATTTGTTGACATCAGTCTGCTGTAACCCATTTGCTGGACATGCCTACAAAAGGATGGTACAACTCCGTATAACATACTTCGAAGGTTTATTGTGCACCTTTGCTCCATCTGCCAAAA
This sequence comes from Mobula birostris, assembly GCF_030028105.1. Lineage (NCBI taxonomy): Eukaryota > Metazoa > Chordata > Chondrichthyes > Myliobatiformes > Myliobatidae > Mobula > Mobula birostris. The sequence continues at coordinate 3,713,958 of NC_092394.1, forward strand.
ACAAGATTTCCCAGTGGTCAGCCGTTTTAATTCTAATCCCCATTCCCATTCCATCACATGGGTTCATGGCCTCCTCTACTGCTACAACGAGGCCACCCTGAGGCTGGAGGAACACCACCTCATATTCCACCTGGGTAGCCTCCAAACTGAAGGCATGAATATCAATTTCTCTAACATCCGGTAACTCCTCCCTCCCCTTCTCTCTTCTTCAATTCCTCCTCTTATCCTCACCTGCCTATCACCCCCTCCTTCCCTTTTCCCATGATAACTCTCCTGTCCCATCAGATTTCTTCTTCAGCCCCGTACCATTCCCATCTATCACCTCCCAGTTTCTTACTTCATCCCCCATCCCCAAACCACCTGGCTTCACTCATCGCCTTCCAACATGTCCTTTCCCTCCCCATACCTTCTTATTCTGGCTTTGTCCCTCTTCAATGCAGACGGTGGCGCTTTAGTGAAAATGGCTCTACGGACTGCAACGGGCTAGCAATGAGGCGTTAAACCGAATATGACTGGAGTCCTGCTCTGGTGTTTGATATTCTATGTGCTGTTCGCTCGCTCTTTGTCATTGGCACACTTGGTTCTTTTTCATGCATTGGGTGTTTGATGTTTGCTTTGAACGGGTTCCATGGTGTCTCATTGTTTCGTGGCTGCCTGTGGGAGGACAAGTCTCAGAGTTGTATTCTGTATACGTACTTTGATAATCAATGTACTTTGAATCTTTAAATAGTGAGAAGGGAATCTTCCTGTGAGCTGAGCTGTAATTCAAATACAAAGTGTGGCCTTTGCGTTTTAGGTGTTGGGTGCTGTCTACAAAGCACTGAGTGACCATCATATTTACCTGGAAGGTACTTTGCTGAAACCCAACATGGTAACTCCTGGACATTCGTGCCCTACCAAGTACAGCCCTGAGGAGATTGCCACCGCCACGGTTACTGCACTGAGACGCACTGTTCCACCTGCCGTTCCAGGTACGTGGACCCCCAGTCACCTGGAGTATGACAGGCATTTGCCACTGAGCTAACTAATATCAGCATGGAAGCATAGCGGCTAATGTACCAGAAATTGCGGACTTGGGTTTGGTTCTTGCCACTGTCTGTAAGGAGTTTTCTCGTGACTGGGCGGGTTTCCTCCCACATTCCAAACACATACAGGTTAGGGTTAGTAAGTTGTGGCCATGCTATGTTGCTAGCAGAAGCATGGTGACACTTGTGGGCTACCCCCCTACATCCCCACTGATTTGATTTGATGCAGGCAACACTTTTCATTGTATGCTTCGATGTGCGTTTGACAAATAAAATTCATCTCTTTAAAGTCTTAAGTGGGTGCAGATTGTTTATGATGTTATGAGTGGACTTGGTGTATAAAATTATACTCCACTGTTTAGCAATTATCCAAGAAGCTTGGAAAATAGTCTTTGTAGATCTCACTGTGCCCAAGAGCTATGGTAATACCACAGCCCAAGAGTCCTACATCTTCACAGAGCAAATTGATCAGAAAACATTCTTTTTTTCCTATTTCTTTCCGTGTACCATATCACTTGGCAGGAGTTACCATGATGAGGCTAATAAGAGGAGGGTGGAAGTGCAGGTCACACCTCATTCTACACACTCGCATTGTCTGTTTTCTCCCAGGAATCACATTCCTATCTGGAGGCCAGAGTGAGGAGGAGGCGACCATCAATCTCAACGCGATCAATAAATGCCCACTGCCGAAACCATGGGCTCTGACCTTCTCATATGGCCGAGCTTTGCAGGCCTCAGCACTGAACACTTGGCGTGGAGAGAAGGAGAATATGCAGGCAGCACAGAATGAGTTCATGAAGCGAGCTGAGGTCAGTGTTTTCGGAGAATGATTTCTACCTATGCACTGCGGCCGTGGACCAGGGATCATACTGGGAACCTATGGTCTGTGCCAAACAAAACACAGTTATACAGCTTAGAAACAGGCCCTTTGGCCCATATAACCTATGCAAAATTGTTATCTGGCCTAGTCCTATCGAGCTGCACCCAGACATAGCCCTCCATATCCCTCCCGTCCATGTACCTATCCAAACTTTTCTTAAATTGTTGTGGATAGCATAGAAAGTAGTTGAGAGTTCAGCAGGACATTGATAGGATGCAGAGCTGGGTTGGACAAGTGGCAGAAAGAGTTCAGTCCAAAAAAGTATGAAGTGATTCACTTTGGAAAGCCAAATTCTCTTAAGTGTTGCAATCAAATATGTATTCACCACTCCTGCTGGCAGCTCGTTCTACACTCAGGTTCCCCTTAAATATTTCACCTTTCACCCATGACCTCTAGTTCTAGTCTTGCCCAACCTCAATGGGGGAAAAACTGCTTGCATTTACCCTATTTGTACACCTCATAATTTGATACACCTCTTTCAAATCTCCCCTCATTCTCCTATACGCCAGGAAATAAGGACCTAACCTATTCAGCTTTTCCCTGTAATTCAGGTCCTCAAGTTGCAGCAACATTCTCGTAAATTTTCTCTGTACTCTTTCAATCTAATTGATACTTTTCCTATAGACAGGTGACCAAAACTGTACACAATACTCCAAATTAACATAACAACATCCATTTCCTGTACTCAATTCTCTGAATTATAAATACCAATGTTCCAAAATCTCTCTTTATGACCCTGTCTACCTGTGGTGCCACTTTCAAGGAGTTATGGATCGATATTCTCAGATCCCTTGCACATTCCTCAGTGTCCTACCGTTCATTATATAAGTCCTACTCTGGTCTGGCCTCTCAGAGTGTACATCTCACACTTACCTGCATTAAATTCCAGCTGCCATTTTTCAACCCATTTTCCCAGCTGGTCCAACGAAGCTGCAAGCTTTGATGGTCTTCCTCACTGTCCACTGTGCCCCCAGTTTTGGTGTCACATGTAGTATGTTGGTGGAACACAGATTTTATGGGTGGGTGAGATAGGGACTCCGCCCTTGATCACTATCCACCCTGAGCACCACCATGGACATGGACTTGCAATCCAATCTGCTTCAGTTTGATACTTTACTGACTCTATGAAGAACTATTTAGCTTACTGGCACTCGGATCTGCAAGAACAGAAAGCTGAACTTGCACTGTGATCTTCACACAGCAAAATGCCATGATGAGGCCACTCTCAGGTTGGAGGAGCATTGCCTCATATTCTGTCTGGTTGCCTCCAATCTGATGGCATGAATATTGTTATTAGAAAATAGAACAAAGAAATCTACAACACATTACAGGCCCTTCGGCCCACAATGCTGTGCCGTCCATGTAACCTACTCCATAAACTGCCTAGAATTACCCTACCATATAGCCCTCTCTTTTTCTAAGCTCCATGTACCTATTTAAGAGGCTCTTAAAAGACTCTATTGTATCAGCTTCCACTACCACTGCTGGCAGTACATGTTATTTCTAACATTCAGTAATTTGTCTTCCTCCTTCCCTTTCATCCATGGTCCACTGTCCTCTCCTATCAAATTCCTTCTTCTTCAACCATTTACCTCTTCCACCTATCACCTTCCAGCATCTTACTTTAGGGACAGGGATGTGGGGAGTTAGAGGTGGGTTTAGGGACAGGGATGTGGGGATTTAGGTGGGTTTAGGGACAGGAACGTGGGGAGTTAGAGGTTAGATTAGGGTTTAGGGACAGGGATATGGGGAGTTAGAGGTGGGTTTAGGGACAGGGATGTGGGGAGTTAGAGGTCAGATTAGGGTTTAGGGACAGGGATGTGGGGAGTTAGAGGTAAATTTAGGGTTCAGGGATATGGGAAATTAGAGGTGGGTTTAGGGACAGGGATGTGGGGAGTTAGAGGTAAATTTGGGGTTTAGGGACAGGGATGTGGGGAGTTACAGGTGGGTTTAGGGACAGGGATATGGGGGTGTTAGAGCTCAGGTCTCTGCTTCACGTTGTGGATGGGTGATGAGGACATTTGCAGTTCAGGCCTCTGCTTTGCACTTGAAGTCCAGCAAGCCGGCGTCTATTTGAGCAAGGAGGCGTGAGGGCTAGCCAGTCGGTGCTCCTGGAATTTGAGCTTGGGGTTCTGGTTTCTATCTTGGGCTAGTCCGGGAGTCAATACTGAAGATCTGAAGCCTGAACCCTGGAGACTGGAGGTCCAGAGGCCCATCCTGGAGTTGGAAGACTGTCCGTGTATGTGGGTGGGTGGGGGAGGCTTGATTTGCTACTGTTGTTTTGTTCTGCCAAGCACTGTGGGTATGCTACATTGGTACACGTGTATGGTGTGACATGCAGAGGTTGTGTTGGTCGTTGATGTAGGTGACACGTTTCACTGAATGTTTCAATGTACTGTACATGTGGAAAATAAATACGAATCTGAACTATGAGATGCTGCTGTAACAGGGCCCTATGAGAATCAACAAGCCTCAGGGAGTGAGGGGTGTGGGGTCTATTTTAGTGGCTGGGGGTACAGTAGTATTTTAGACACCCCATTATGATGGCAGCAGTCTGGTACTCTTCAGGGCTTAATGGCTGCATCGTTCTGACTCACTTCTAAACAATGTATGCTTAGATAATTTCTAAACAATGTATACTTAGACTTCCTGCTTCAATCACCTTCGTCGTTACTTTGCAGGTTAACAGTTTGGCCGCCCTTGGACAGTATGAAGCAAGCAGTGAAGGTGAAGGCGCAGCCAGCCAATCTCTCTACATCGAAAATCATGCTTACTGAAGGGAATAAAATCAATGAAAAACTAATTCTACAATAGGCTTTTCCTAATCAGCTGACCCTCTGCTGCCTCGTACACCGTGATCACACTGCCTGCCTGCATTGTTAATCTGCATAGATGTGACCCAAGTTTAAGAGAATGAGCAAGACTACTCACTGTCCCTCCATCTCCAATAACCGCCCGTTCATTTTGTTTCACCCTCTGTTGTGACCTTTCAATAGAAATGAACAGCTCCTCATTGGATATTCTAACCTCTCATATAATGCAGAGTGTTCTTGCTTCTCTGAAAGGTCTAAACCGTGTTATAATGTTAGCTGCCTTGCCTTTTAATCACCCAGGCTTGTGATAAACAACAACCTCCTTTAGATCAGATATTCAATGCGGTTTGCTGTGTCATAACGTGAAGTTGTTACCGTAGCGTGTCAGTGAAATCCCAGAGGTGGCTATACACTTGGAAATTTAACACTATTTATTACTAATCCATACACCGTTAAGCAGACGGTGTTTCTCCCAGAAGATGCACTGTTTGTCTATTTATTGTGTGTGATGAAAACACACAACTGTAGATGTGATTATGTGGGAGCACTGAGTATTGTGTTAGAAAGTATTTTGTTATATATAACTGTACTGACTTTACATCTAGTAGTTGCAATAAACGGGGAAGAAACACTCGTATCATTCTCTGTTACTCAATTTAATTATGTTTAAGCTCGTAATTCACGTAGCAAATCTCAAGGCTCCTTTCTCAAAACCTCTCTCTGAAGAACATTGGAGTAGTGGTTAGTGTGACACCTACAGGTCAGGAAGTTCTGGAGTATGCAGTTCAATTCTGTAAGGAGTCATAGAGAAGTACTGCAACAAAACAGGCCCTTTGGCCCATCTATTCCATGCTGAAACCATTTAAGCTGCCTACTCCCATCGACCTGCACTGGGACCATAGCCCCCCATACTCTACTATCCATGTACTTGTCCAAATTTCTCTTAAAAGTTGAACCCAAGCTCACGTGCAGCACTTGTGTTGGCAGCTCGTTTCACATTCTCACGACCCTCTGAATGAAGATGTTTCCCTTCATGTTCCCCTTTCACGCTTATCCCATGCCTGCTTGCATTTACCCTATCTATACCCCTCATATACCTCTATCAAATCTCTTAACCTAACCCATTCAACCTTACAGTCCTAACCTATTCAATCTTTCCTTCTAACTCAAGCCCTCCAGTTCTGGCAACATCCTTGTAAATTTTCTCTGTACTCATTCAATCTTGTTTACATCTTTCCTGTAGGTAAGATTGAATAGGTTAGGACTGTAAGGTTGAATAGGTTAGGTTAGGAGATTTGATATGTGGCCAAAACTATAAACAATACTCTAAATTAGGTCTCACTAACGTCTTATACAACTTCAACATAACATCCCATCTCCTGTATTCAATACATTGATTTACGATGGCCAATGTGCCAAACACTTCCTTTACAACTATATCTACCACTTTCAATGAATTATGGACCTGAATTCCCAGATTCTTTGTTCTACCACACTCTTCAGTGCCCTACGGTTCACTGTGTAAGATCTATCTGGTTGGTCCAGCTGAAGAACAAAACCTCACACTTCTCTGTATTAAACTCCATCTGCCATTTTTCAGCCCATTTTTCCAGCTGATGAATATCCCACTGCAAGCCATGATAGCTTCCTCACTGTTCACCCCTAATTTTGGTGTCATCTGCAAATTTGCCAATCCAGTTAACCATGTTATCATCCAGATCACTGGCATAGATGACAAACAACAATGGACCCAGAACTGTTTCCTGCGGCACACCACCAGTCACAGCCTCCAGTCAAGGAGGCAACCCTCTACTACCACTCCCTGGCTTCTGTCACAAAGCTAACGTCTAAGCCAATTTACTACCTCATCCTGAATGCTGAGTGATTGAATCTTCTTCACCAGCCTCCCATGCGGGACCTTGTCAAATGCTAAAGTCTATGTAGACGACTTCCACTGTCTTATCTTCATCCACTTTCCTGGTAACTTGCACGAAAAACTCAGTAAGATTGGTTAGACATGAGTTACCACACAAGGCCATGCTGACAATCCTTAATCAATCCATGTCTATCCAAATGTTTATATATCCAGTCCCTTAGAATACCTTCCAATAACTTTCCCACAACTGGTGTCAGACTCACCAGCTTATAATTTCCCATTTTCTGTTTAGAGCCTTTTTTAAACAGTGGAATAACATCGGCTATCCTCCAATCTTCTGGTACTTCTCCTGTTGCTAAGGATGATTTAAATATCTCTGCAACAGTCCTGGCGATTTCTGCACTTGCCTTCCATAGAGTCCAAGGGAACACCTTGTCAGGCTCTGTAGATCTATCCATCCTGATTTGCCTCCGGGTAGCAAGCAATTCCTCCTCTGTAACCTGTATGGGATCCATGAAGTTGATACCAATTTCCCTCACTTCTGGGTCTGGGTCTGCCTCCTGAGTAAATACAGATGGAAAAAAGTGCATTTAAAATCTCTCCCATCTGTTTTGACTCCACACATGGATTACCATTCTGGTTTTCCAGAGAACTAACTTTGTCCCTTGCAATCCTTTTGATCTTAACATATCTGTAGAATCCCTTGGGATTCTCCTTCACTTTGTCTATGAGGGCAACCACATGCCTTCTTTTAGCCTTCCTGATTTCTTTCTCAAGTGTTCTCTGGTATTTCTTATACTCCATAAGCACCTCATATGTCCCTACCTGTGTATATCTGCTATGTGCCTCCTTTTTTACTCTCCTTAACCAGGACCTCAATATCACTAGAAAACCAAGGTTCCCTACACTTTGTATGTCGTCCCTGTGGAATGCGTGGGTATTTCTACGGGTGCCCTGGTTTCCTCCCACTGTCCAAAGGCGTACCGGGTAGGTTAATGGGTGATTGTCAATTAGGTTAGGGTTAATCGGGGTTGTGGGTTTGCCAGTACAGCATAGCTCGAAGGGCCTACTTCGCTCTGTTTCACAAAATAAAAAATAAAATAAAAACAGCTCTTTCTTCCCAAACACGATCCATTCCTCTTTCTTGCTAGGACAATTTACAATGACCTATTAACTGACTAACTAGTACTAACCCAGGCACGTGGCCAAGTGGTTAAGGCGTTTGACTAGCAATCTGAAGGTCGTGAGTTCAAGCTCCAGCTGAGGCAGCGTGTTGTGTCTTTGAGCAAGGCACACATTGCTCTGCGGCGACACTGGTGCCAAGCGTATGGGTCCTAATGCCCTTCCCTTGGACAGCATCGGTGTTGTGGAGAGGGGAGACTTGCAGCATAGGCAACTGCTGGTCTTCCATACAACCTTGCCCGGGCCTGTGCCCTGGAGAGTGAAGACTTTCCAGGTGCAGATCCATGGTCTCGCAAGACTAACGGATGCCTTTACTAGTACTAACCCACGTACAAGGAAGGAATGTACAAACTTGCACACAGAGGATGCTGAAACAAATTTCACATCACATGCCGGTGATAATAAACCTGATTCTGATTCAGAACTCTAAACTCTGATGCCCCAAACTATAATCGCGTCTCACTAACTGCTACCCTACTGTGGTGAATATTTAAACACATTTAAATATGTTTAAACTTGTAATTCAGGTGGAAGATCGTCAAGATTCTTTCTCAAACCTTGTGTATTACCCCTATGTGCAAAAGGAAATCTTCCCTCCCAAACCAGAATCTCCTCTATCTCTGTCTTCCATACCATTGCACACAGATATAGGAGGATTATTCACTGCAGTTCCTGTAACAGTTTTTTTTCACCAGTCAGAGTCGTTAGCCTAATCACAAAACAGTGCAGGGCTGGGGTTAAATGGATGGCTTGTTCGGCGAGAAGGGCCCGTTCTGCACTGTATCTACATCCAGTACCTCTTTGCCACTGTTGTGTCCTCTTTGATATTCTTCCCAAAGGGCCCTGGACCGAAAACATCAATCATTTCTCTTCCTTCAGATTTTATCTGACCTGCTATGCTTCCACCTGACCGGCTATGCTTCTACCTGACCCATTATGTTTCTACCTGACCCATTACGCTTCTACCTGACCCATTATGTTTCTACCTGACCCATTACGCTTCTACCTGACCCATTATGTTTCTACCTGACTCATCATGTTTCTACCTGACCCATTACGCTTCTACCTGACCTATTATGTTTCTACCTGACCCATCATGTTTCTACCTGACCCATTACGCTTCTACCTGACCCATTATGCGTCTACGTGACCCATTATGCTTCTACCTGACCTGCTATGTTTCTATCTGACCTGATATCCTTCTGTAGGTCCATGGATGAAAAGAAAAATTGAGGGTTATGTGGGAGGTGTTGGATTCTATTATTTTTTGATCCAAGGATTTTTCAGAAGTCAAGAAAGAGACACAAAACTTGTTGCTTCATGATCCTTTTATTAAGCAGAAGTAAAACAAAGAGAATTGGAAACAGGGATAGCAGAGAGTCTAAGAACAGAAAGTAAGAATGGGAAAGACTAAAGGGGTGAGCCTACATGCTCTGGACTTCTACTCCATAGGTAAGAGACATTCCATTCAAATTTGTAGATAAGAGTTAACCGATCACATAGCCCCTGTTCAAATAATGGGATACCAGAGAAGTTTCCGGAATAATACAAAGAACTGTAACCAGTAAGGGACACACTGAATGACTGCACATATACATTGTGATGAGCATTCGGTCCATGATGACAAATGAGAAAAGCTCATTTAACTCAACAGCCATTTTGATTGCGACAAGCACAAAAGCAGACCAGGTGCTATGACCTGGGGAGAGAACCCACTCAGTCACATACAGACGGGAGGGAGGTGATTATTACACACCACTGTAACAGTCAAAGTGACCCACAACACACAAACTGTCAAATAACTGTATAACCCAAGCTAAAATGTAATAATAAACGAACTTGAAAATCCCACCATAATCCCACAAACGCATTTTAACGAAGAACAATAAATAGCAATGGGCGCTAGGAATGCTGGAGCAGGCTGTTGACAATGCCCTGCCCATGGACCACTACACTGCCCCCTTCTGAGGGGTCAGCTGTCCCCAGCAACTCCAGAGTCCACAACAAGATCCGGGCGTCCCGGTGGCGGTTGATGCTGCCGTCTGAGGCACTAGGCAGCGTCTATAACCCGCCCCACCCGATGGAAGGAGTGTCACTTCCTTCCTTCAGCCTTGCTGGTCAGTGGAGGCCGAGGGCCGATACGGTGCCAGATGGTCGCAGTGCAGCATGACAGCTTTCCACCGCTCAGCAACCACCCCAGAATACCATTATCGAGATGAGGAAGAACACCTCTCCCAGCAGCTTCCAAACTTGGGGGTTGTCCCTCCTGGGATGTGCAACGCAGAAACAGATACACATGCTGCCTGTACCCAGCATCTGTAGCACCTACCCCCCAAATGTTCATGTAGCTTGCCCAACGTCTTTGCGACTCTGAAATGGCTTACCTCACCAGCTGCAGGAGATGTTCGTTGTCATTGGAAAACTGTCACTGCCGGAACAGCAAACCTTTGCGCACCTCCAGCGTGTCCCACTGAGAGTATAGGGCTTTGGTCTCTGGATCCAGGGCAGAGACCTCTGCCCATCCGGCCACTATCTCACGCTCAGTCATCCCCTATCCCGGGCCAGCATGGGATTGCTCACCTGCTTGCTGCCCAGCTGCTGGTTAACGGTGGGGAGGTCTGTCTTGCTGCCAGCTACTTTCTGAAGCGCCACCATTTGACCCTGGTTCCACTGCGTTGGGCCGTTGATGGAGTGCTGTGGTGGGCCTGAGTCCGGTGGTGGTCGTGGCTGTGCCCACTGGGCTCACCTCTAGAGCTGGCCTGCCAGAGAGCCACAGCTTCAATGCCAAGGTAGAGTGCTGCCTCCAGCACATCCACATGGGTCCTCCTAGTGGGTCAGCTGGTCCAGGCCAACTCCCAGATGTTGGCGAGCCACAGCTCGTGCTCCACTGTATTTTACCCCACGGCAATGCACAGCCTCCTCTTCTCCCGCGTCGCTGCATGGTCACTGGTGACCATAGCCAGCTGGACTTCCACCATTGTCCACACAGGCGGGGATGGCTGGTCCATATTGGGGAGGACACCTGGATGGAAGATGGTGATGGTTGACCCGTGTCTACCAACCAACGGCATCTGATGCCCACCACCTCACAGACCACGTATAAGTCTTGCTCTTAACCTAAACGGCCCACCTGCAGAGGTCTGGTGGAGGTCTTGGGCAGTGCTGCCCACTTACCATTTCCCAATGGCTTCACTGGGCTGTGGTGTGGCACTGGTATGGGGCAGTCCTGGGCCACATGGCCTGCCTCGCCATACCAGTAGCAGAGATCACTCCGTGGCACACGACAGGACTGGCGTGGCACTGGTTGGAATTGTCTCACAGGCTCCTCCTCATCAGTTTCCTCCTCTGCCTCAGTGACACAAGCCCGGGCTCGCAGCATCTGGGGCAGCACTGGAACACCTTGGGGGGCTAAAATTGCTTTTGTCCTCTCAGCCTAGCCAGCGTCTTGGCCAGTGATGATGGTGACGTCAGATGAACACGCTGTCGAAGGCACTCTGGCATCAGCACCTTTACAAAGCCTTCCTGGGCTGCGGGAGGGAACCTGGGGTAGCCATGCCGAGCACAGTGGCAGAGATGTGCTGCGAGCACCCCAGGCTTTCTCCCACGTGGCGCCGTCTGCTGTCCAGTTTTTCTCTCATTGCTTCCTCCACTGGCCTCCACTCGAAACGCTCCGGTGCTGCTACGAGGGCCCTATAGTCATGCTGATGAGCTGGCATTAGTTCGAGGAGGACCCAGGGCATCCTGCTCCAGTGCCAGGGCAAGGTGTGGCTCCATCCATTGTGCCATGCGACAAATTTGACTTGCGGCAGGTAAGGCTCCAGGTGGCAGGTACCATTGTATCTGGGGAGCTTCGGCATGGACATTGTGGTGTGAATTGCTGAGGCCCATTGGTCTTCATCTTGCTCCAGTGCCATTGGTGGAGACTGTCATGTTGCCCGTTCTCCTGTGGCTGAGGTGTCTTGGGTTCCCCAGTGCGGAATGCGAGGGAGGTGGGTGATGTGCTCTGCCGTGTCCCCCAGGGTAGGGGTTCTCTGGGAAGGCATGATGTTCGGCTCCCATGTCCTTGCTCTGGGTCCCGTATTCAGGAGCCCGGCCTGGGGCGGCTCAGTCCTTTGACTTACTCCCCGGGTCTTACGGCACTCCACCTGACGTCGTAGCTCTTCAGTTTCACTGTCAATTTCTGATCCCACTCCTGACACCAAAGTGACGAGCATTCGGTCCATGATGACAGATGAAAAAAGCTTGCTTCACTCAACAGCTGTTTTGATTACAACAATGACCTGGGGAGAGACCCCACTCAGTCACATACAGACGGGGGAGGTGATTACTACACACCCCGGTTACAGTTAGGGTGACCCACAAACACACAAGCAAACAGCTGTATAACCCGATCTAAAATGTAACAATAAATGAGCTTGAACATCCCACCATTATCCCATAAACATACTGCAACACAAGAATAATAAATAGTACTGGCCACTAGGAATGCTGGAGCGAGCTGTTGACCTCAATACTGTTACCACCTGGAAACATACAAGCATCTCTGCGCCATCTGCCACAAGCGGGACTTCCCGGTGGCCAAACATTCCTGTTCCAACGTGTCAATCTATGACGTCCTCTTGTGCCAAGATGAGGCTAACCTCAGGGTGGGGGAGCAACACCTTGTATTCCATCTGGGTATCCTCCACCTTGATGGTATGAATATCAATTTCTTCCCGTGAACAATTTTTTTCCTTCCTTCCTCTATTCCCCACTCTGACCTTTTACTATTTCTCACCTGCCTATTATTTCCCCCGGGGCCCCCTCCTCCTTCCCTCTCTCCTATGGTTCACTCTCCTCTCCTATGCTTGACCTTTCCCACTCACCTGGCTTCACCTATCACCTTCCAGAATGGGCAAGCCAGTTCGGAATCCACACAGCCAAGTTTTCCTGCTTGTATGCTTCTAATGTTGGATTTCCAGCACCGTTTGGTATGCTACGAGATGCCCTATTGAACTGGAACTGGTTTATTACTGTCACATGTCTGATACAATGAAAAGCTTGTTTCACCTTCTGTTAGAGATCAAATCTTTACTAAGTGCACTGGGGTAGATCAAGGTAAATCAACAACATAATGCAGAATAAAGTGTTACCGTTATATGGAAAGTGCAGTGCAGGTAGACAATAAGGTGCTAGATCATAACAAGGTAGCTTGTGAGGTCTATTTTATCATTACTAGAGGACCAATTAATAGTCTTATTACAACACAGAAGAGGTTGTCCTTGAGCCTAGTGGAAAGTACTTTCAGATTTTTGTATCTTCTGCCCAATGGCAGAGACAAGAGAGGCCTGGTTAGAATCACAAATAAATCCTGATTCTTTGCTATCATGGAGTCATAGAGCACTATGAGCACAGAAACAGGCCATTCAGCCCATCTAGTCTCTGCTAGACTGTTAGTCTGTTTCTCCGGTCCCATCAACCTGCACCCAAACCATATTCCTCCATACTTCTCTCATTCATGTACAAACGTATTTATCCAAACTTCTCTGAAATGAATAATTGAACCTGCATCCACCACGTTCAGTTATTCATTCCACACATGCACCATCCTCTGAAAGAAGATGTTCCCCTCAGGTTCCCAATAAATATTTCACCTTTCATTCTGCCTTCTTTTTTTATGCCATGCACCCGTACCATTAACCAAGGGGCTCCTACGTTCAGTATTTTCATCTATAAAGGCCAGTGTGCTGAAAGCTCTCTTTTCAATCCTGTTTACCTGAGATTCCTCTTTCCAGGAATTATGGATCTGTATTCCCAAATTATGTTGGCTCATGGCCAGGTGGTTAGGCCATTCGTCTAGTGATCTGAAGGTTGCTAGTTCGAGCCTTGGCTGAGGCAGCGTGTTGTGTCCTTGAGCAAGGCACTTAACCACACATTGCTCTGCGACAACACCAGTGCCAAGCTGTATGGGTCTTAATGCCCTTCCCTTGGACAACATAGGTGGCGTGGAGGGGGGAGACTTGCAGCATGGGGAACTGCCCGTCTTCCATACAACCTTGCCCAGGCCTGCGCCCTGGAAACCTTCCATGGCACAACTCCATGGTCTCATGAGACTAACGGATGCCTATCATTCCCAAATCCCTCTGTTCTACTGCATTCCTCAATGCTCTGCAGGTCACTACCCTGGTTGATCCTCTCAAAGCGCAACAAGCCTAACCCTCACTATACCCCTTGCCCATTCTCTGGGCTTCCCCCCGCCCCACTTTTCCTTCTCCCTAGGCCTCCTGTCCCATGATCTTCTGATATGTCTTTTGCCAATCAACTGTCCAGCTCTTGGCTCCATCCCTCCCCCTCCTGTCTTCTCCTATCATTTCAGATCTCCCCCTCCCCCTCCCACTTTTAAATTTCTTACTAGCTCTTCCTTCAGTTAGTCCTGACGAAGGGTCTCAGCCCGAAATGTTGACTGTACCTCTTCCTAGAGATGCTGCCTGGCCTGCTGCGTTCACCAGCAACTTTTATGTGTGTTGCAACTCACACTTGTCTGCATTGAATTCCATCTGCCATTTTCAGCCCATTTTCCAGTGGTCCAGCTTTGATTGTCTTCCTCGCTGTCCACTACACCCCCAATCTTGATGTCATCTGCAAAAATGACCCAGTTTACCGCATTATTATCCAAATTATTAATGTCACTGGTTCATTTTATTCACGCTGTCTACTTCCCGACTCCACAGTAGGGCACTGAAGTGTGAACAAAATAAAGAAATCTGGGAATACAGATCCATATTCCTTGAAAGTAGCACCAGAGGGAGATGGTTTCCCTGACACACATCCAGTGGCTAATTATTAGGCACACCTGCTTGTTAATGTAAATATCTAATCAGACAATCGTGTGGCAGCAACTCAATGCATAAAAGCATGCAGACATGTTCAAGAGGTTCGATTGTTGTTCAGACCAAACATCAGAATGAGGAAGAAATGTGATCTAAGTGACTTTGACCATGGAATCATTGTTGGTGCCAGACAGGGTAGTTTGAGTATCTCAGAAACTGTTGATCTCCTGGGATTTTAACACACAACAGTCTCTATAGAGTTTACAGAGAATGATGCAAAAAACAAAAAAATAACATCAGTGAGCGACAGTCCGATGGACAAAAAAACCTTGTTAATGAGAGAGATCAGAGGAGGATGATCAGATTGGTTCAAGCTGACAGGAAATCGACAGTTACTCGAATAACCACACATTACAACAGTGGTGTGCAGAACAGCATCTCTGAACACACATGTCGAACCGTGAAGTGGATTGGTCAATACAGCGGTCCCAGTAGAATGATTGCTCCCTTCCTGTTCCCACCCTCACTGACTCAGATGTTCCCTGTATGACAGGAGGTACCTAACAAAGTGGCCACTGAGTGTACAGTGTGGTTAGAGAGTATAGATCAGTACTTGGATTTAGGGTATACATGGAACTACAACTTGTGGCCATTACCGCAAGGACGATACTTGATGTTGCAGGATTTCCATGTTTGCAAAGGGACAGGGAAGGAGGCAAAAATGGGTGAAAGGGAGTGATCCCTGGGGAAAGTGTGTGTGTGTGTGGGGGGGGGGTAATCAAAGATCCCTTTAGAGATGGCGGAAGTTGTGGGGATTAAATGATGTGCTGGATGCAGAGGCTCGTGGTAAGGACAAGAGGAACTCATGGGTGGTGGGTAAGAACAAAATGAACTCTATCACCGTTAAGGCTGTGGGAAGATGAGATGAGTGTGGCTGTTCGGGAAATGGAGGAACTGTGGGTGTGGGCACATCAATGATGGACATAGACACAAGAGATCTGCAAATGCTGGAAATCCAGAGTAATACACACCAAATGGTAGAGGAACTCAGCAGATCAGGCAGCAACTCTGGTGAGGAGTACAGAGTCAACGTTTCGGGCCGAGACCCTTCATCACGATCTTTACTCTCCTCCATAGTTGCTGCCCGACCTGCTGGGTTCCTCCACCATTTTGTGCGTGTTGCTCTGGATTTCCAGCATCGGCAGAATTTCCTGTGCTTCTGAAGTAATAATGTATGAATTACTCCAGTACCACACAGCAATACGTACGGAGATGCGGGAGAACACATCACTATGTGGACGGAAGATAACCGCCAGCTCTGCACCAGGACGACGCCACTTTCCCCGCCAAAACTGGGGCACGTGACATTGCGATGAACGCGCTGAGCAACAGATTCGTGAGCCCCGGATGTGGCGGCTTCGCTGTTAGTCCCGCCCCCAACTGTAATATGATTGGCTAAGCGTGAGAAAATGAGCGGCACAGTGATTGGGCAAGTCGTCTGTCAGTACCGCCGTTCAATCCGGAAGGAAGATGGCGGCAGCCGATGCCGGGACGGAAGGTGTGAGAGTTAATGTTGTGTTTGTGTTAAAGTGAAGGGCGACGGTGGCAGGGACCGAATCCCGGATATATCAGGGGTACAGTGAGTTGCTGGGACAGGGAATCTTGCCTATCAGGGGCACTGAGGCTGACAGGAGTAAGGAACCCTGGAATAAAGGATTACCGAGGGTGGCCGAGTCAGGGAATCCTGGATATCAGGAATACTGATGGTGTTAGGGACAGGGAATAGGCATAGTCATACTTTATTAATCCCGAGGGAAATTGGGTTTCGTTACAGTTGCACCAACCAAGAAAAGAGTATAAATATAGCAATATAAAACCATAAATAATTAAATAGTAATATGTAAATTATGCCAGGAAATAAGTCCAGGACCAGCCTATTGGCTCAGGGTGTCTGACCCTCCAAGGGAGGAGTTGTAAAGTTTGATGGCCACAGGCAGGAATGACTTCCTATGACGCTCTGTGTTGCATCTCAGTGGAATGAGTGTCTGGCTGAATGTACTCCTGTGCCCACCCAGTACATTATGTAGTGGATGGGAGACATTGTCCAAGATGGCATGCAACTTGGACAGCATCCTCTTTTCAGACACCACCGTCAGAGAGTCCAGTTCCATCCCCACAACATCACTGGCCTTATGAATGAGTTTGTTGATTCTGTTGGTGTCTGCTACCCTCAGCCTGCTGCCCCAGCACACAACAACAAACATGATGGCATTGGCCACCACAGACTCGTAGAACATCCTCAGCATCATCCGACAGATGTTAAAGGACCTCAGTCTCCTCAGGAAATAGAGACGGGTCTGACCCTTCTTGTAGACAGCCTCAGTGTTCTTTGACCAGTCCAGTTTATTGTCAATTCGTATCCCCAGGTATTTGTAACCCTCCACCATGTCCACACTGGAATCTCGCATATCAGGAATATTGAGGGTGGCCGAGTCAGGGAACCCAGGATATCAGGAATACTGAAGATGTTAGGGACAGGGAATCTCGCATATCAGGGATACTGGGGGTGGTAGGGGCAGGGAATCCCAGATATCAGGGATACTGAGGATAGCAGGGGTAGGGAATCCTGGCTGTCAGGAATAGGGAATCCTCGGTAACAGGAACAGTGATCCCTAGATATCAGAAATACTCAGGGAGGCAGGGGTGTGGATCCCTGAATAATTAGGGATAATAAAAGTGAATGTAAAAAGCTCTGGATGATGAGGGATCCTGAGGTTCTGGTGAGGAATAAGGGGGAGGCATGGGACAAGTACAAGCTGGGATGGATTGGAATCTCTGGAGGAGTATGAGATGCAGAGTGTAGTTTGGAACAGAAGGGCAAAAAAAAAAGTGTTAATGAAATTGCTTTGGCAGAGGAAATAAAGGAGAATCCAAAGAGATTTTATACGTTGAGGGAAAAAGAGTAACTTGAGAGAGAGAGCAGGGATCCTCAAAGACAAAACGGTACATCTTCATGATGGAGCTGTCGGAGGTTGGTGAGGTCCTTAATGACATTTCTTGTTTGCTCTTACTGTGGAGTAAGGCATGAAATTTTCAAGAACAGGGAAACTAAATGGAGAGGTCTTGGCGATTGTTGACATTACAATGGAGGAGGTAATGAATGGCTTAAAATATTTGAGAGTAGACATATCGCCAAGGCCCGACCAGACACATCGAAGAACCCTGTGGGAGGCTAGAGAAGAAACTGCAGTCATGCGGGCTGGGATCTTTGCATCATCGTTAACCATTGGTGGACTGAAGATTAGTGAATTTTGTGCCTTTATTTTAAAAATACAGCAAAACTTTTTTTGAACTATAGACCAGTAAGCCTAAACACAAAATAATCTGCAGATGCTAGGGTCAAAGCAACACTCACAGCACACTGGAGGAACTCAGCAGGTCAGGCAGCATCAGTGGAAAAGATCAGTCGACGTTTCGGGCCGGAAGCCTTCGTCAGGACTGAACGAAGGGTTCCGGCCCGAAATGTCGACCGATCTTTTCCACTGATGCTGCCCGACCTGCTGAGTTCCTCCAGCATGTTGTGAGTGTTGCTTAGACTAGTAAGCCTAACATCTGTGGTGATTAAGTGTCTAAAGAGAATTCTGAGGAATAAGATATACGCACATCTGGAAAGTTGGGAGGGGGTTGATTTGGGGCAGCTTGGCACAACTTGGTGTATGGACCATCATGACTTGTGAATTTAGCTGAATTTCGAAGGCCAAAGACGGCAGGGTGGTAGACATGCAGGGACTTCAGTAATTGTTCCCTAAAGGCAGTCAGCCAAGCAATGTTTTTACTCGATTTAATACAGGTTCCTCGGCACTTAGTGACCCCCCCCCCTTCCACCAGCAGAGCATGCCAGAGACTAGTTGTTACTACCTCTATCATTTTGTAACCCCTCTCCCCTGAATCCTGATGATCACCCATCTCATCACAGGCAACATAGACCAGTACACCTTTATCAAATCAACCCTCATCCTCTGAATCAGAATCCAGTTTAATATCATTGGCATTTTGTGAAATTTGTTGTTTTGCAATACATAATAAAAACTATAAATTACAGTAAATATCTATATCTACATATTAAGTAAGTAATGCAAAAAAAGAAAAAAAATTATGAGATAGTGTTCATGGCTTCAATATCCATTCAGAAATGTCCCAGCTCACTCAAGCTATCCTCAAAAGACATGGTCTCTAATCTAGGCAGCATCCTGGTAAATTTCCTCTGCACCCTCTGTAAAGCTTCCACATCCTTCCTCTAATGAGGAGACCAGAACTGAATACAAATCTCTGCAGATCCTGGAAATTGGAGGGGCACACACAAAGTGCTGGAGGAACTCGGCAGGTCAGGCAGCATCTATGGAAATGTTTTTGGCTGAGACCCTTCTTCAGGACAGTAGTTTTACGTGTTAATTACCAGAGCTGGTAATCTGAGACACCGGTTAACGTTAAGAGTATGAACTGGTTGAACTGACTGTCACAGCGTTGTTACCCAGCCCAAAGCTGAGTTCTGTAGTTGAAGCAAGTACATTATTTATTCACAGCTAAGAATTATCAAGCACTCATTTACATACATTTTTAGTTTGGCACACAGACCCATCAGCTTCCTCCAGAATCTACACTCTTTCATATGTGAGGGAGAATTTACATATCAATGTCTACGTCTTTGGGATGTGGGAGAAAGGAGAACATTTTGGAGAAATTTACAATGTCTCAGGGAGAATATGCAAATTTCACACAGTAGGCACTGTGTTCAGGGTAAGATCTGTGTCCTGTTGTCTGTGAGGGGCAGCACCTGTATCTGTGTCCTGTTACCTGTGAGGGGCAGCACTTGTATTGGTGTTTTATTGATCATCTTTGCTGATAACGCACTATTAGTGGAGATAATTGCAGCACCATTCAGTGACTCTGGTTTGCCGCTGCCTTGGTTTGTCACGTGTACATCGAAACATACAGTGAAGTGCATGTTTTGCATCAAATCAAATCAAATCAGTGAGGATTGTACCGGGCAGCCTACCTCTGACATCCCACCAATCACTTTCAAATTATACTCTCTTATATTCGCCGTTTCGGCCCTGGCCAAAGGACTCTGGCTGTTCCCTCTATAAAGTCACCTCACATCCTCCTTTGCTCCAGAGAGAAAACACTCACTCACTCAACCTCGAGAATTGAGGATGAGAGGTGACCTGATAGAGGTGTACAGGATAAAGGTCGCGGCCCAAAACATTGGCTGTTTATTCCTCTCCGTAGATGCTGCCCGGCCTCCTGAGTTCCTCCAGCATTTTGTGTGTGTTGCTCTGGAATTTCCAGCGTCTGTAGAATCTCCTGTGCGTAGACCAAGTGGACAGCCAGAGACCTTTCCCCAGGACAGAAATGGGTAATACCAGGGTGTATGATTTCAAGATGGTTAGAGCAAAGTATAGGGGGAGAATGTGTAAGATTTTTTACACAGTGAGTGATGGGTGTGTGGAATGCACTGTCGGGGGTGGTAAAGGCAGGTAAAGACTCTTAGATGGGCACATTGATGAGAAAATATTTGAGGACTATATGGGAGGGAAGCGTTAGATTGATTTTAGAGTAGTTTAAAAGGTCAGAATTACATTGTGGGCCGAAGGGCCTGTTGTATTCAATGAAAATTAGCTGGAGTTTTGTTCGTTGTGACTGACTTGATCTGGGAATTGGAGTCACCAGAGGTGGGTGAGGCTGAACACATTAACTACTTTACAGAGTTTAGGTAATATTCACAGAAATTTAGTAGTTTCTAATTAATTCTTTGTGATCCGGGTGTGAATGACAAACAAATCTTTTCTTGATTTTGTTCAGAGAGGTCCCGAGGAAAGCTCTCTGCAGCCTGTATCGCTGCGGTGGTGGTACTGGTCGGGCTGCCTCTCTGGTGGAAAACAACAGAGACCTATCGTGCTTCACTGCCTTACAGCCAGATCAGTGAGTTGGACCTGCTCTTGGTAAGACTCCCTTCTGTTGGCGATGTCTTGTATTTGTGGTTGTGCAGCCTGTTTGAAGCAGTATGTGGTTAATGCTAAGTATCTGAGGCTGTATAAAGCATTGGTCAGACGGCATGCTGGAGTTGCAGAGGGCCAAGAGGTGGCTTACAAAAATCGTCCCAGGAATGTTAGGGCAACATATGAGGAATGTTTGATGGCTCTGAACCTGTACTCACTGGAGTTTACAAAAATGAGGGGGGCGATTTCATTGAAACCTGCCAAATATTGAAAGACCTGGATAGAGTGGATGTGGAGAAGATATTTCCTATAGTGTGGGAGTCTAGGACCAGAGGACACAGATAGAGTGGATGTGGAGAGGATGTTTCCTATAGTGGGGGAGTCTAGGATCAGAGGACACAGATAGAGTGGATGTGGAGAGGATGTTTCCTATAGTGGGGGAGTCTAGGTTCAGAGGGCACAGATAGAGTGGGTGTGGAGAGGATGTTTCCTATAGTGGGGGAGTCTAGGACCAGAGGACACAGATAGAGTGGATGTGGAGAGGATGTTTCCTATAGTGGGGGAGTCTAGGATCAGAGGACACAGATAGAGTGGGTGTGGAGAGGATACTTCCTACAGTGGGGGAGTCTAGGACCAGAGGACACAGATAGAGTGGATGTGGAGAAGATGTTTCCTATAGTGGGGGAGTCTAGGACCAGAGGGCACAGATAGAGTGGATGTGGAGAAGATGTTTCCTATGGTGGGGGAGTCTAGGACCAGAGGACACAGTCTCAGAATAAAGGGACAGCTATTTAGAACAGAGAAGAGGAGGAATTTCCTTAGCCAGAGGATGGTGAATCTGGGATTCATTGCCACAGACGGCTATAGAGGCTGCCACTCGGTATATTTAAAGTGGAGGCTGAAACGTTTTGCATTAGTCAGAACATCAAAGGTTATGGGGAGAAGGGAGGAGAATGGGATCGAGAGGGATAATAAATCAGCATGATAGAATGGTAGAGCAGGCTCAATGGGCTGAATGGCCTATATCTGCTCCGCTGTCTCATGGACTGTGGAGTGACAGCATGAGCTTTACTGATAGGACACTGTGGGTGATTGCAGGTATCTCCACCAGACTGGTGTCTGGGTTAGGGATAGAAATCTGCTGCCAGTACAGAGAGACGCAAACACGAGGAATTCTGCAGATGCTGGAAATTCAAGCAACACACATCAAAGTTGCTGGTGAACGCAGAAGGCCAGGCAGCATCTCTAGGAAGAGGTACGGTCGACGTTTCAGGCAGAGACCCTTCGTCAGGACTAACTGAAGGAAGAGTTAGTAAGAGATTTGAAAGTGGGAGGGGGAGGGGGAGATCCAAAATGATAGGAGAAGACAGGTTGTTCCTCCAACCTGAGTGTAGCCACACATTTCAATTCCATGTCCCATTCTCATTCTGACATGTCTATCCACGGCCTCCTCTACTGTAAAGATGAAGCCACACTCAGGTTGGAGGAACAACACTTTATATTCCATCTGGGTAGCCTCCAACCTGATGGCATGAACATCGACTTCTCTAACTTCCGCTAATGCCCCACCTCCCCCTCGTACCCCATCTGTTACTTATTTTTATACACACATTCTTTCTCTCACTCTCCTTTTTCTCCCTCTGCCCATCTCACTATACCCCTTGCCAATCCTCTGGGCTCCCCCTCCCCTTTTCTTTCTCCCTAGGCCTCCTGTCCCATGATCCTCTTATATCCCTTTTGCCAATCACCTGTCCAGCTGTTGGCTCCATCCCTCCCTCTCCTGTCCTCTCCTTTCATTTTGGATCTCCCACTTTCAAATCTATTACTAACTCTTCCTTCAGTTAGTCCTGACGAAGGATCTTGACCGAAACGTCGACTGTACCTCTTCCTAGAGATGCTGCCTGGCCTGCTGCGTTCACCAGCAACTTTGATGTGTGTTGCCAGTACAGAGAGGTTTTGAACAGTGGGGGAGAATATTACTGGACTGCAGCTAGAATTAATTACTGAATGGTGGCAGCAGAGTAGCATAGTGGTTGGTGTAACACTATTACATTGCCACCGACCCAGGTTCAAATCTGTCTCTGTCTGTAAGGAGTTTGTACGTTTTCCCTGTCACCATATATGTTCACTCCGGGTGCTCCGGTTTCCTCCCACATTCCAGAGACGTACGACGCAGGGTTACTGAGTTGTGGGCTTACTATGTTGACACCAGAACCACGGCGACACCTGTGCCCCACCCCAGTACATCCTCGGACTGTGTGAGTTGTTGATGCAAACGATGCATTTCACAGGAAGTTTCACTGTACACGTGACAAATAAAACTCACTTTAAGAAATATGGAGGGGATCCGAGGAGGATTTTTCACAGGGCGGGTGGCTGGAGCCTGCAGCGTGCTGGTGAGGCAGAGACTCTCATGGTGTATCAGAAATAACTGAACAAATGATTAAATGGCCAAGAGAGAGAGAGAACACTGCTGAGTCAAGAGGGGACACAGGGAATGGGGGGAGTGTGGAAAGTACACTGTCCAGTCTGTTTACTGTGGGGATGGGGGAGTGTGGAAAGTACACTGTCCAGTCTGTTTACTGTGGGGATGGGGGAGTGTGGAAAGTACACTGTCCAGTCTGTTTACTGTGGGAAATGGGGGAGTGTGGAAAG